>NC_037675.1:63318940-63618940 GCF_003255815.1 Theropithecus gelada | reverse complement strand
CATTCCTTCTGAAACTATTCCAATCAATGGAAAAAGAGAGAATCCTCCCTAACTCATTTTACGAGGCCAACATCATCCTGATACCAAAGCCTGGCAGAGATACAACAAAAAAAGAGAATTTTAGACCAATATCCCTGATGAACATCGATGCAAAAATCGTCAATAAAATACTGGCAAACCGAATCCAGCAGCACATCAAAAAGCTTATCCACCATGATCAAGTGGGCTTCATCCCTGGGATGCAAGGCTGGTTCAACATATGCAAATCAATAAACGTAATCCAGCATATAAACAGAACCAAAGACAAAAAACATATGATTATCTCAATAGATGCAGAAAAGGCCTTTGACAAAATTCAACAGCCCTTCATGCTAAAAACTCTAAATAAATTCCATATTGATGGAACGTATCTCAAAATAATAAGAGCTATTTATGACAAACCCACAGCCAATATCATACTGAATGGGCAAAAACTGGAAGCATTCCCTTTGAAAACTGGCACAAGACAGGGATGCCATCTCTCACCACTCCTATTCAACATAGTGGTAGAAGTTCTGGCTAGGGCAATCAGGCAAGAGAAAGAAATAAAGGGTATTCAGTTAGGAAAAGAAGAAGTCAAATTGTCCCTGTTTGCAGATGACATGATTGTATATTTAGAAAACCCCATCGTCTTCGGCCCAAAATCTCCTTAAGCTGATAAGCAACTTCAGCAAAGTCTCAGGATACAAAATCAATGTGCAAAAATCACAAGCATTCTTATACACCAGTAACAGACAAACAGAGAGCCAAATCATGAATGAACTCCCATTCACAATAGCTTCAAAGAGAATAAAACACCTAGGAATCCAACTTACAAGGGATGTAAAGGACCTCTTCAAGGAGAACTACAAACCACTGCTCAGTGAAATAAAAGAGGACACAAACAAATGGAAGAACATTCCATGCTCATGGATAGGAAGAATCAATATTATGAAAATGGCCATACTGCCCAAGGTAATTTATAGATTCAATGCCATCCCCATTAAGCTACCAATGAGTTTCTTCACAGAATTGGAAAAAACTGCTTTAAAGTTCATATGGAACCAAAAAAGAGCCCACATTGCCAAGACAATCCTAAGCCAAAAGAACAAAGCTGGAGGCATCACGCCACCTGACTTCAAACTATACTACAAGGCTACAGTAACCAAAACAGCATGGTACTGGTACCAAAACAGAGATATAGACCAACGGAACAGAACAGAGCCCTCACAAATCATACCACACATCTACAGCCATCTGATCTTTGACAAACCTGAGAAAAACAAGAAATGGGGAAAGGATTCCCTATTTAATAAATGGTGCTGGGAAAATTGGCTAGTCATAAGTAGAAAGCTGAAACTGGATCCTTTCCTTACTTCTTACATGAAAATTAATTCAAGATGGATTAGAGACTTAAATGTTAGACCTAAAACCATAAAAACTCTAGAAGAAAACCTAGGGAATACCATTCAGGACATAGGCATGGGCAAGGACTTCATGTCTAAAACACCAAAAGCAACGGCAACAAAAGTCAAAATTGACAAATGGGATCTAATTAAACTAAGGAGCTTCTGCACAGCAAAAGAAACTACCATCAGAGTGAACAGGCAACCTACAGAATGGGAGAACATTTTTGCAATCTACTTATCTAACAAAGGGCTAATATCCAGAACCTACAAAGAACTCAATCAAATTTACAAGAAAAAAACAAACCACCCCATCAAAAAGTGGGCAAAGGATATGAACCGACACTTCTCAAAAGAAGACATTTACACAGCCAACAGACACATGAAAAAATGCTCATCATCTGTAATCCCAGCACTTTGGGAGGCCGAGACAGGCGGATCACGAGATCAGGAGATCGAGACCATCCTGGCTAACATGGTGAAACCCCGTCTCTACTAAAAAATACAAAAAACTAGCTGGGCGAGGTGGCGGGTGCCTGTAGTCCCAGCTACTCGGGAGGCTGAGGCAGGAGAATGGCATAAACCTGGGAGGCGGAGCTTGGCAGTGAGCTGAGATACGGCCTCTGCACTCCTGCCTCGGGGACAGAGTGAGACTCCATCTCAAAAAAAAAAAAAAAAAAAATGCTCATCATCACTCGAAATCAGAGAAATGCAAATCAAAACCACAACAAGAAATGCAAATCAAAACCACAATGAGATACCATCTCACACTCATTAGAATGGCAATCATTAAAAAATCAGGAAACAACAGGTGCTAGAGAGGAATGTGGAGAAATAGGAACACCTTTACACTGTTGGTGGGACTGTAAACGAGTTCAATCATTGTGGAAAACAGTGTGGCGATTCCTCAAGGATCTAGAACTAGAAATACCATTTGACCCAGCCATCCCATTACTGGGTATATACCCAAAGGATTATAAGTCATGCTGCTATAAAGACACAAAAATGTTCTTTTAAACTGCTATACTGAGCCAAGCAGTGTGCTATGGGAACTCCTGGTGCCAGAGAGAAAGCATTTTTTTTTTTTAATTATACTTTAAGTTCTAGGGTACATGTACACAACGTGCAAGTTTGTTACATGTGTATACATGTGCCATGTTGGTGTGCTGTACCCATTAACTCGTCATTTACATTAGGTATATCTCCTAATGCTATCCCTCCCCTCTCCCCTCTCCCCCCTCCCCACAATAGGACACAGTGTGTGATGTTCCCCTTCCTGAGTCCAAGTGATCTCATTGTTCAATTCCCACCTATGAGTGAGAACATGCAGTATTTGGTTTTCTGTTCTTGCGATAGTTTGCTGAGAATGATGGTTTCCAGCTGCATCCATGTCCCTACAAAAGACACAAACTCATCCTTTTTTATGGCTGCATAGTATTCCATGGTGTATATGTGCCACATTTTCTTAATCCAGTCTGTCACTGATGGACATTTGGGTTGATTCCAAGTCTTTGCTATTGTGAATAGTGCCGCAATAAACATATGTGTGCATGTGTCTTTATAGCAGCATGACTTATAATCCTTTGGGTATATCCCCAGTAATGGGATGGCTAGGTCAAATGGTATTTCTAGTTCTAGATCCTTGAGGAATCGCCACACTGTTTTCCACAATAGTTGAACTAGTTTACAGTGCCACCAACAGTGTGAAAGTCTTCCCATATTTTTTTTGAGATGGAGTCTCACTCTGTCACCCAGGCTGGAGTGCAGTGCCACAATCTCGGCTCACTGCAACCTCCACCCACCGGGTTCAAGCGATTCTTCTTCCCCAGCTTCCTGAGTAGCTGGGACTACAGGCATGCACAACCATGCCCAGCTAATTTTTTTTATTTTTAGTAGAGAGGAGCTTTCACCATATTGGCCAGGCTGGTCTCAAACTCCTTACCTCATGATCTGCCTGCCTTGGCTTCCCAAAGTGCTAGGATTACAGCCATGAGCCACCAAACCCAGCCAAACCTGTTATTTTTCTAGGAGTTCCTGAGAACAAACAGCCCAGTGCAAGGCCTGACACAAAGCTGGTACTCAATATATGCTGTTGAATAAATATTAGAGGAAAATGGCTAGAAAATGTTGAGGTAATGATGAGAAGGAGGCCTGTACCAAGTGCTGTAGAGTGCCTGATCTGAACTAATCCAGTGGGATGAGCAGGTGGTCAGGGAAGGCTTCTGGGCAGAATGTTCTAGACAGGGCTGTTTGAGTTACAACAGTTGTGCTCTTTCTTTTCTTGGAAACACCCTATCTCTCTGTATACTGAACTCTTTCTCATCATTCAACACCCAGATAAAGTCTCCACACCTCCATGGGTGAAGCCAGCCCCAACCATCACACTCTCCCCTTCTGAACTTTTGATGCCTTCTGGAGCATTTTCCTGGCACCCATGTGTATGTGCACACTCCCAATCTATGTTCTTATCACATGTTTTATCTTGTATTTTGTTGAAACACGCATAAAGCACTTAATATGTGCCAGGAAATGTCCTGATTGCTTTACAATCTCACCTTATTTAATCATCATAGCAGCCCAATGTGTAGTTTTGCTGTTACCCCCATTTTATATCTAGGGAAGCTGAAGCACAGACACGCAGACTACTTATCTTTTGCAGTAACAAACAAGCTCCTTGAGAGTAGAAAATGCATTGTCTCCATCTTTATAACCGCAACTTGTCGTGTATGACTTGGCACGTTGTAGGCTTTCAATTTAATAAACAAAATTATGGATATATTGTTAAATAAAGGAGGTTTGGCAGAGGCCCCCATCCAAATCAAAGACTCTATTCACTTTAACAGACACTTAATTGAATTTCCTTTTATATAATCTTCTCCTCCTCTTAACAACTAAAATGTTAGTAAACCATTACTCTTGCTTGGGGGAAAAATATCATAGAATTAATAGTGACTCTTAAGCGTTGTTCTCAAGCCAAGTAAAGTTCATCAAGATCTGGTAAACCCATTTACCTTAGAAAGACAAATTTCACATCATTGCCAAAAGAAAAAAAAGGAGATGCTTGTAAATTTTCTGTGCAAAATCTCAGTTCTAACCTGTGTCAGCCTGATGTTTAATGTGCTATTAAAGAACAGAAACATGTCCAGAGTTAAAGATGCTGAAAATGAGATCACCCCGTGCTTATGGACAATGCTGTCCCTCTCAGAGGACTACACAGAAACGCAGAGAGCACAGTGAACAAGTGGCTGCTTGTGAACTAACCTTCCTCATCCACCTTGAACACAAGCATCTGGAGGGTTGAGATTTGTTCAAATTGTGAAAAGAAAGATATTGCACAAAAAGCAACAGAAAACAGAAAGATGCATGAAACCGTATGAACAGTGTGCTCTGTCTGAACAGAGTCAAATGTCATTCGGTACAATCTGACTGGCCTGTAGGTCTTTCGGTGTCCTGAAATTTCCACCTCATTACTTATTTTTAAGTACCAGTAAGTAGGCCTACTTAGAATAGAGGCACCCAGATTTTGTAAAGTGCTGGAAGAATACCACCTCTCTTTTAATGGTTATGACCTTATTCATTTGGGCCAAATCCCCATTTAAAATGTCAGCACCCTGTGAGGAAGTAAAGCTTAAGTCATTGTCAGTTAACACTTGGTTTGTTTGATAATTCCCTGTTTGAGATCAGTTTGTCCATGGGGAAGAATAAGAAAATGATCTCGACTGGTACAAGGAGAAGGGAGAGGAGTCCTAGGAGGCAGAGAAAGATGACTGCTGTAAGGCTGAGGGAGACCCAAAAGACACACATGATGTGCTTTACAGTTTTTTCAAGCTGGCTGTGTCACTGCACGTCTGCAGGTGTATCCAGGACACTGGGAACAATAAGCAGTTTTGACTCAGGAAAGGGTTTTAGTGAGAGAGAAGTGCTTCTTTACCAGCCAATGTCTATTGCAAAACACGAGTTGGATGAGTGGGGTCAAAGGCTACCAGGCCAGCACCCGACATCTCTGGAAAATAATGAAGCAGGCAGAAGACACAATGTTCTGGTATCAGGCTGATCAGCAGCACATGGTTAGACTGAGCTCGGGGCTGAAATTACTCAGAACTGGGCAGCGACTTGGTGTTCTATCCTTCCCTGCAAGAAGACAAGCTGCATGTCACACTCCCTGCACAACCTGATTGGAAAATAATTGTTTCACAAATTGTACGAATACTGTCATTGAGATGCTGCGGCTGGTTTTCCTGCTCACACAGTCAGGTTCTGGAGACAATAAATGCAAAAGATCTGCATTCCCATCATATTCTAACCATGCAACTAGCAGACCAAAGTCACCTAATCACCAGAACTTTCAAAATAACCAAGCCTGGGTTTGAGTTCCAGCACCGAAGAGGTGCAAAAGGCTTTCAGCTGGGCTGAAAAGGAAGAGAAGCTGAGAGAGCACTATTTGAGGATCCAGGACACAGACGGGGCATAATGGAGGAAATAAATGGACTCATAGCCCCTCTATCTGCACTGAGAGCTAGATCCAGCACTGCCCTGAACTGTCATACAGGTTGTGCCCTGCGCAAGAGCACCCAGTCCATGTGGACAGTAGTGGGAACTCTACTACTATCTGCAAGCCAAGCAACTATCTGGGCAGGACTAAGCAGGCTTTCCAAAGTGGGTGCCTTTTTGTTTGTTTGTTTTTTATAGTTGGCCTGTCAAGCAGATGCAGCTTTATCTTAGCAGGCACAACACCACCTTATATATAAGCAAAGGTCATGACAAGTCCAGTTCAACTGGATATGAGCAGAAGCTAAATAGAGAACTGTGGGGTAACTGGAACTCCCCCGACTGTTGTACCACAGTTCCTGCGCCCTGCCCTCCTACAGACCTCACTCAACTTGGGAGCTCTGTTTTGGATTCACAACAAAGGGATCAGAGGGGCCTGGAGTTCTTTTCTTGTCAATACCCTATGAGCACGGATATTTATTTAAGTAGCTCCAGAGAGTCTAGACACAGATGAGAAAACACATGCACATTTCCAAGGAGCAAGGAAAGAGAAGGAGGAGCAGAAGTGGTGTGGATATTTGCAGACATCTGCTCAGCAATAAAGGGGGATGAGTGGGGACTTGAGTGACAAGAGCTGAATGATAGGACCATATCTGAAAAGTCCAAGTTCCTTCTCCACATGTCCTAAATGGAGAAGTCAAAGCGAAGTTGTGTCGAAGGGAAGAAGTTCAACCTGTGTGTTGAACAATGGGAGGTGAGTGCTAAAGACCAGTTCTACCTAATTCCCAAGTTTTTCCAGGCCAGCTGCAACCTCCCCTTATGTATTTGTGATCTCTGGGTCCACGCTGGGCTCTTGGTCTCCCATCTTTTCTAAAAACCAGAACTTCCTTGCCTGGGAATTTCTTCATTAGCTCACTGGTTCATCCTCTCACGAGTTCAGGCTACCCTCATGTGGTAGGGGAGGTTTACCAAGAGACCCCTTGTGGCCTCTCCTCATTGCTAAATGCAACCCCTAAGGTCCCAGCTGGCTTGCAGAAGACACAGAGAAGTCTAACTCATCATAAACTCTCCTCACTGCAGATGGATCTCACTCTTCGTCCTGTGAGCTAGCTTCATAGGAATGAAGGCATTTTTATGGTGTGATGCATCTAGCGTTCTCAAAGTTAAGAGCATCCTTTTCCAGTCTCAAGCATTAGCCAGCTTGCCTGTGAATTTTGCATTTTAAGCACCTCAGATCTCAGCTTAATTAAGAGCATCACTGCTCCTGGAGCAATCTGGTGACAGAAAATCAGGCAAGCAAAACACACACACACACACACACACAGAGAGAGAGAGAGAGAGAGAGAGATTGTGCCCCTAGCAGGGCACAAGCACTGCTAGGACATGCGGCAAAACAAGAAAGAGTGCCAGGAGTCCTGAAGCCACAGCCTCGTCAGAGACCAGACACACACAGCTGGGCAATGGAAGGGCAGCTTCATGACACCTTATCACGAAGCATCCAGTGGCCAATCTCTGCACACGTGAAGAGAGGGACATGCAGTAAAGGGGATGTCCCCATGGTGGTGGGCCCAGCAGGGGAGCTGCCCCTAAAAGTAAGTGGAAGGTTACTTTGAGGATTAAATGTGACAATATCTAAAACATGTTGAGTGCAGACCTGGCACATTCAATAATTAGTAGCTTCTACAGTTATTCAGGCCTATTTTGAGCTGAATTATGTCCTCCCAAAATTCATATGTTGAAGTCTCAACCCCCAGTACCTAACAATGTGACTATATTTGGAGACAGGACCTTTACAAAAGGTAATTAAAGGTCGGCCCTAATCCAGTGTGACTGGTGTCCTTCTAAGAAGAGGAGATCGGGATACAAGTGCACACAGAGGAAAGCCCATGTGAAGTCACAGAGAGAAGATGGCCATCTGCAAGCTAAGGAGAGAGGCCTCAGAAGAAACCAATGCTGCCAACACCTTGATCTTGGAGGGGTAAGTTCCAGAACTGTGAGAAAATGCATTTCTATTGTTTATACCACCATAAGAAAATACCACATGGTACTTTCTTATGGCAGCACCAGCAAAGGAATAGAGTGTACTCAGCTTCATCCCGCTGAGCTCCAGGGCCTCAAAAGGAGAAGACCATGCTTGTCGCTAGCAAGAACTTTGCCGTGCTGCTGCTGCTGGGGGAGGTGTGGGTGCGAAGGTGACTCAGCCCCTTTTACTTTAGAAAAGCTAAGCCCACCAGTGAAAAAGGTTAAGCTGAGCCACAGCCAACCACACCTTCTCTCAGACAGTTGACCCTGGAGCACTTAGGTACAGAGCCGGGCTGAAGCTACTGCTTGGCAATCATAACACTGCTTTCTCTCTCCTGCATTATAGCCCGGGCCTGGATATACATGCAGAATTCACTTTTTTCAGCTAACAAAATGACATTTTACTTAACAGGAACTAATGCTGGCTCATCTGGAGCTATATGATAGGAGCAGGAAGAGGAGCTCATGTTTTATTGCAGGATAGCAAGGGAGGTAATGAAGGTGGGCACTGCAGATCTGATACCCAGCCTTGCCATTCTCTAATCATGTGACTTTAAGTCAACTATTAACCTCATTTTTCCAATTAGAAACAACTGTGCATCCTGTTAGGGTTTTGTAAGTATTAAATGAGTCCATCTATGTAAAGGACCTCACATAATTTTTCTCTACATGTAATCCCTATCATTGCTAGCTAGTATTATTAGTACATCACCACATTATAAAGTAGATGCTATGATTATCCTCACTTTACAGCTTAGGAAACTGAGGCACTGAACCCAAAGTTACCCAGCTTGTAAATGGTGCGGCCTGGGAATCGAACCCAGAGCCCATGAAGTGCCCTGAGCTATACTGTCTCATAAGCACTGCACTTTACAACAACGGTGAAGGGGTTCTAGTATCAACATAATATTTATTACATGATCTCTCTCTAGGTCCTCGGCCTTTTCAGAGTTCTATACAGTATTTTATTTCCTAGTGTCAAATCTTTCTATGTAACCCAAGCCATTTCCCTAAGTGTTCAGCCTCTTGGCCCACAGGCTCCTTGTCTCCTTACAAGTCTGTATGGTAAAGTGCAAATTCCTAGTGTCCCTTCCCAAACCTATAAAATCAGATTTTCTACAGTGGAACCCAGGAATCTGCATTTTAAACAACCCCCACCCCACCCCCCACACACACACATAATCATCCGAACCCCATCATCTTCCCCCTGCATAATTCTCATGCACCCCTAAGTTTGGAACCATGGCTATTGATTACATCTACCCAATTTTGTCTTTGTACATATTCTTAATAGGGACCTGACATGTTCCTAGTAGATTCCAGAACATTGAATTCAAAACCATTTTCCAAAAAGAGAAAAGAACAGTCCTGCTTTACTTGTCTGTTGCAAATAACGCAGTCTCACTCACATAAAGGCACTGAATGTGTGGAAGGTGCAGGGTGAAGAGAAATCCCATAGCTACCATTTATCCAGATGTTTCCAATAGGAAAGAAAACATTAGCTTTATAATTATTCCCACATCTCCAGGTCTGCAGTGGTTCTTTTAATCACTTGTTTTAGATGAAAAAGTTAACCCTTTCCAGTTCTACTAATAATAGTTCTCAGAGAGAAGCAGGAAAGACTTATCCTTGTCATAACAGGGGCTGTCCCACTGGTCTGTGATCTGGTGGTCAACTTTTCAAAGTAAACACACCTACCAGATACAAATTCCTCCTTCCTCCTTCCTCCTTCATTGAGATGCCGCCACAAAGATAGTTTTGACTATTCCAAACAAAAATGTGCTGCCTAAATAACACACAACAGTATAAACACTCACTGACCCATTAACTACCTGGTTTCATGACCTCCCACTAAAGCTCACAATTCAACCATGCAGCTGAATTCTGGGACATTCAGTGACCATGCAGGGAGGGAACGGTCCTGTTGTAATAATAACACAGCAAAAAGTAATAATAACTAGTGTTTGTTGAGCACTTAATTCCCAAGCACTGTGCTCAGTGCTTTTCATAATTAACTGATACAGCAAAAGGAACCAGGAAGAAGGGAAAACCTGCTTGCCTTTGAAAAATGACAAAGCATTCACAACAAATTTGCTCTGGTAAAATGTATAGTATGCACTTTGCCAGTTGCCATGGCCCTTCCCCTTGGTGCCCAGTAAGCTGTTTCTGGCCCCCTGCTAGCTTGCATGTGACATCCCTCCAGCTGCCCTGCCAGATGTTCTTTGCTGGTCAACTGGCAGATACATGAGCAGATAATAGCTCCAGTCTGCAGGAAGCCCTCTGTGGGATTTTCTTCCAACACAGCATTTACAGGATTTTAGTCGGAGTTTGGGGCATACGGAGAGGGTAGTGGAAGTACTTCAGATTGAAAATGAGAAGCAGTATGTGCAGCTGTCCAACCCCATTTAAACACTGGCTCCTTGGTTAGCAGTGGTCTGAGTTTCCAGTATTTGAGTTGTTTTTCCCTTGAGCTATTAGAATGTTCATTAGCTGAAGTAAAAATCTGCAAGTAAGCTGCTAATAAAAACAGAGAATTTGCTTCTCTACAAGCCTGATTGTGGAACATTTTTGGCTTATTATATTATTTAATCATCTAAGGAAACTAATTGTTTGGCTCATTTGTTGAAATTTATAACACTTGGATCCTTTACTTGCAGAGCAAACCAGAACATTTTGGCATTGAAGAACGTGTGGTTTATCTATGAAGTATAGTATTTTTAATATTCATTTTGAATGCAGTGGAAACCTTACTCAGAAGACTATTAGTTTATATCTGAATATCGTTTAAATTAGAATCTGTAAGATATTCCATAATCAGAGGTTATCTCTATACATAGAGGAAACATTGAACTCATTGGATCAAGAACATACTTTTCCCCAGAAATAGATTCTTCATAGATAAAATCGTCATTGTATTAGTCCATTTTCATGCTGCTGATAAAGGCATACCTGAGACTGGGCAACTTACAAAGGAAATAATTTTAATGGAGAACTCACAGTCCCACGTGGCTGGGGAAGCTTCACAATCATGGCGGAAGGCAAGGAGGAGCAAGTCACATCTTACATGGATGCTGGCAGGCAAAAGAGAGAGCTTGTACTTAGAGAAGTATCAGATCTTATGAGACCCATTCACTATCACGAGGACAGCACGGGAAAGACCTGTCCCCACGATTCAACTACCTCCCACCAGGTCCCTCCCACAACACATGGGAATTATGAGAGCTACAAGATGAGATTAGGTGGAGACACAGCCAAACCATATTATTCCATCCCTGGCCCCTCCAAAATCTCATGTCTTCACATTTCAAAACCAATCATGCCTTCACAACAGTCTCCCACACAGTCTTAATTCATTTCAGCATTAACTCAAAAGTCCACAGTCCAATGTCTCATCTGAGACAAGGCAAGTCCCTTCTGCCTATGAGCCTGTAAAATTAAAGACAAGTTAGTTACTTCCTACCTACAATGAGGATACAGGCATTGGGTGAATACAGCCATTCCACATAGGAGAAATTGGCCAAAACAAAGGGGTTACAGGCCCCATGCAAGTTTGAAATCCAGTGCAGCAGTCAATCTTAAAGCTCCAAAATGATCTCCATTGACTCCATGTCTCACATCCAGGTCACAATGATGCAATAGGTGAGCTCCTACAGCCTTGGGCAGCTCCTCCCCTGTGGTTTGGAAGGGTATAGTCCTAACTCCTGGCTGCTTTCATGGGCTGTCATTGAGTGTCCCTGGGTTTTCCAGGTGCACAGTGTAAGCTGTCAGTGGATCTACCATTCTGGGGTCTGGAGGACAGTGGCCCTCTTCTCACAACTCCACTAGGTGGTGCCCCAGCAGGGACTCTGTGTGGGGGTTTTGACCCCACATTTCCCTTCCATACTGTACTAGCAGAGGTTCTCCATGAGGGCCCTGCCCCTGTGGTAAACTTCTCCTTGGGCATCCAGGTCTTTCCATACATCTTCTGAAATCTAGGTGGAAGTTCCCAAACCTCAATTCTTGACTTCTGTGCACCCACAGGCTCAACACCACGTGGAAGATGCCAAGGCTTGAGGCTTGCACCCTCTGAAGCAACAGCCTGAGCTGTACCCTGACCCCTTTTAGTCATGGCTGGAGTGGCTGGGATGCAGGGCCCCAAGTCCCTAGACTGCATACAGCAGCAGAGGGACCCTGGGTCTGGCCCACGAAACCATTTTTCCCTTCTAAACCTCTGGTCCTGTTATGGGAGGGGTTGGCATGAAGACCTCTGGCATGCCCTGAGCATTTTCCCAATTGTCTTGGGGATTAACATTCAGCTCATTACTTATGCAAATTTCTGCAGCTGGCTTGAATTTCTCCTCAGAAAACGGGATTTTTTTCTATCACATTATCAGGTAGTAAATTTTCCAAACTTTTATGCTCTGCTTCTTTTATAAAACTTAATGCCTTTAACAGCATACAAGTCACCTCTTGAATGCTTTGCTGCTTAGAAATTTCTTCTGCCAGATACCCTAAATCTTCTCTCTCAAGTTCAAAGTTCAACAAATCTCTAGGGCAGAGGCAAAATGCTGCCAGTCTGTTAGTTAAAACATAACAAGATTCACCTTTGCTCCAGTTCCCAACAAGTTCCTCATTTCCATCTAAGACCACCTCAGCCTGACTTTATTGTCCATGTTACTACCAGTGTTTTGGGCAAAGCCATTCAACAAGTCACTAGGAAGTTCCAATCTTCTCCACATTTTCCTATTTTCTTCTGAGTCCTCCAAACTGTTCCAACCCCTGCTGTTACCCAGTTTCAAAGTCATTTTCACATTTTCGGATACCTTTTCAGTAATGCCCCACTCTACTGGTACCAATTTACTGTATTAGTCCATTTTCATGCTACTGATAAAGACATGCCTGAGGCTGGGCAATTTACAAAGAAAAGAGGATCAATGGAGAACTCACAGTTCCACACGGCTGGGGAAACCTCACAATCATGGCAGAAAGCAAGGAGGGGCAAGTCATGTCTTACGTGGATGGCGGTAGGCAAAGAGAGAGCTTATACAGGGAAACTCCCCTTTATAGAACCATCAGATCTCATGAAACTTATTTGCTATCACAAGAACAGCATGGGAAATACCTGCCCCCATGATTCAATTACCTCCCACCAGGTCCCTCCCACAACACTTAGGAATTCAAGGTGAAATTTGGCGGGGGACAGTCAAAGTATATCAGTCATTACAAATAATGATGATGACAAGAGGAGGGAAAGAGGGAGGGAGGAAGAAAAAAAGGAAGTTAGTTCTAGTCCCTCAGAGCTGAGTTCAAATTAAATTTTGCTACTATCAGCAAAGAGTTTCATTTTTCTTATCTGTAAAATGGTCACTACTTCACAAGATTATTGAAATAATTAAGTATGCTAATGTATATAAGGCTTCTGGCCCATAATACATATCTAATGAAATTAGCTGTTACCAGGTATAATACAGGACACCAGGCATACTAGTTTCCTATTGCTGTTGTAACAAATTACTATAAAATTAGTGGCTTAAAACAATACAAATTTATTATCTTATAGTTCTGAAGGTTAGAAGTCCAAAACGGAACTTAAGGGCTGTATGCTTTCCAGAAACTCTAGGGCAGAATGTTTCCTTGTCATTTCCAGCTGCCAGAGGCCATCTCATAGTCATTGACTCCCAGGCCAGCCCTTCCTCCATCTTTAAAGCCAGCAGCATGGTATCTTCTCTACTCTCTCTGACCTCTGCTTCCATCCTTTTATCTTCTTTGTTATAAGGACCCTTGTGATTATATGGATCCAAGTGGATAATCTAAAATAATCTCATTTCAAGATACTTAATTTAGTTACATCTGCCAGTCCCTTCTGCCATATAAGGCAAAATATTCACATTCTGGGGTCTGAGACATGAACTACTTTAAAAGCCATTGTTCAGCCTACTACAGTTTATTCTCTGGTCCCTAAAGATTCACATCCATTCTACATGCAAAATACATTCCCCCAATCCCAACATTCCCAGAAGTCTCAGGCCACTACAGTATCATCAATCCAGTTCAAAAATGCCATCTAAATTCACTGACCAAGAAGTTCTACATCTCATTCCTTAAATAATATATGGGTGAAACTCTTGGTGTGATCAATTGGGGCAAAAATTATCCCCATTTGACCTGTAAAACTAGAAAACAAGCAATGTGATCCCAAAATACAATGACGGGACAGACATAGGAAGTTACAATAATCTCCGTTTAAAGGGGGAGATGCAGCGGGGATAGAAGGAAGAAAAGAATCACTGGTCCTGAGCAATATTGAGATCCATATGGAAAGAAATTTATTAGGTTTAGAAGTCTAGGAATAATCCTCTTACACTTCTGCCCCCCTGTCCACACCTCCATTCTTTGGACATAAAACAGCCCTTTTGGCTAAGAGTTCTGTCATCTGGGTCATCCTTCCTTTTGGACAAAAGGCAGAACATCTTTACAACTGAGTAATTTATAAACCTGTTTCCTGAATGTAGAATTTTTGGAGCCTGACAGCCTTCTTTCATTTCTTCCTGTCAGTTTTAGCCCAAACTGGCAGTGTTTCTGATGATATAATATCCTCAAGGATGGTGTGGGTTTTCCATGTATGTTCCAAGGACTTACTCCATTAGACAAGATGCTCCTTCAAAGATCCTTCCTGGATAATCTCATCTCTATTTTTCACTTCTCCTGAAATGGTTTAGGGGATCCATGACCTATAAGACATAATGTGATTGAATTCTTGGACCTTTGATCCTTACAAGGAGCAAGTGAAAAGTTGTCCAGCCATAATATTGACTTTCTCTCCAGAGTACAACTTACTGACTGCAAATCTCCTGATTGTAGCATTTTTTTTCAACCTGGATAGGCTGAGAATTTCCCAAGTACCCAAGTCCTAGTTCTGTTTCTGCGTAGAGGACTTCCTCCAATCTGTCTCTTTTCTGTCACATTTCACCATAAGAAGGCAAGAAGAAACCAAGCTATACCTTCAACACTTTGCTGAGATTCCATCAGCTACACATCCACAAGTTCATAACTATGAGTTCTTCTTTCCATATAACAATAGAACACAATTCAGCTGAGCTTTCTTCACTAAATCACAAGAATTTACTTTACTCTCCTTTCCATCAACAGTCAGTTAAATTTGAATTTCATATAAACAATAAAGACTACTTTATATAGATATGTCTCAAATATTGCCTGGGACATGCTTAAACTGAAAAATAATTTTCCATTTACCTGAAATTCAAGTTTAACTGGCATCCTGAATTTTTATTTGCTAAATCTGATGTCAGTGAGGTTCCATGGATGATTCTAAGAGAACAGAATACAGAATAGAGAAATGATGAAGATGGGGAAGATGAAGAAAAGCAGAAATTCACAATATAAGGCTATGCATGGGAGGGAAGACTTCATCAAGGAGCCATGACAGGAAGCCCTGAATGCCAGGGAGGCAATGCTAAAGATTCAGAGAAGGTGGAATGTGAGGCAGAGGGATTAATCCTGAAACAGCCCCAAGCATTGAGGAAGAGCATGCTTCATCTCATTACATTTCGAGAAGAGCAAAGTTTTTTTCATTTTTCTCTGGACTTCCTGTGGGTATGTATACACATACACACAAACACATGCACACAAGATCTATGTGCATGGCAGCACCATAATGATTTTGGTCATACTTATTAATAAAATCTTTTTCCTCAGTGGGAACCCAGCACTCTGCTGTGTGTGTGTGTGTTTGTCTACAAGAGACCCAGAGAATTATGAAGAAAATATTTACTTTTCTAAAGATGTGTTGATAAAGCCTTGTTTATGGACCACAGTGAATATATCTTCAAATTAACTTGCTATCATCAATATAAATACAGGTTAGGTTGTCACACACAGAGAATATATATATAGTTTATGTCACCCCGTTTGCATTTGTCTTTTCCAAAGCAAAAAGTGGTTCAAGTTGTATCAATGACATCTGCTGCACTGACTTGCTTCACCACCCTCCCTCTCCCAAGCAAGAAAACTGAACCTGTAACATTTATGCTTTCCTACTACTTGAGAAGAAATTTTGAGGAATATCATTTAGCTTAGAGTGGCTTTATAGCTATTTAAAATTTAAATCACCATTCTCCATAGTTTTCAAGGCAGAAATTGAACAGGAGTTGAGATGGGAATACATGGTCGTCTTCTCTTGTGTTTTCTCCTGAATGCAGCTTTCAGAGAATGCTTCTTAACTGTATCAATAACTTGCTTAGTTCTCTGTGCAACAGGCACTTTTCTAACATGTGTTGCTTGTGTTACATTTATTATGTCTTAAATACTTTCCTTATAGGGTTGTGGTGTAAATTGAGTATTAACTTCTGGAGTTCTGGAGTGAAACCCACCTTTGTCTCAGTCTGGTTCTTCCCAGCAGGGTGACCTTGCCCACCATTTAACTATACTAAGCCTCAATTTTCTCATCAGCAAAATGGAAACGATGATAGTAAATATTTTGTAGAATTGGTATTAAGATCACATGTTATCATCACTGCTCCTATTATTTTTCTAACACCATTACAGTACATTTGTGGGAGAGAAGAACCACCATACTTTTGTACCATTAAATAATGTTGGGAGTAGCAATCAGAAACAAGGAAAAAGACTCAGCTTCCACTGACTCATATCCAGTGAAAATTTGGGAGAATCCAGAGGCAAATGTGAAGGTACCAAAGGAGGACATAGAGATCCTTACAGGAAAGATTTTAAAAGAGTTGTAGCAATTTAACCTTCAGAATGAAAAAAAAGTGAACAGTGTTAGCCAAAGGCATGAAGGATAATCATTATACAGCTGCCTCTCATCTCCATTAAATCCAGAAAATTTACTCTGGATATACATTCTTATCCCTGGTAAAGTATTAGACATAATCCTAGGAGACTAATTAATTTCCTGGTGGGGATCTTCTAAAACAGGAACTTCACATTTATCTGGAATAATGTGGGAACATTCTGGCCTAAAGATGTGGAAATAAATGAGCCTGAAAATTCTATTAAAATAACATCTACATTATAATGTTAAATAATTATCATTTGGAAAAAATAATTTATTGTATGTAGTTTATTTTTCTGTATCCATCCCACATCTCTTCTCCAGACTCATTCTTAGTAATTTAACTATCTCATACATACTAATTTTATTTACTTGTTTTACCCTTCTTTATTCTGCTTAGAAGTTTGGAGGTAAGATTCTTTTTTTTAAATAAATAAATACAATTTTTATTTATCAATCATACCTCAATAAAGCTGGGAAAAAATAATAATTTACTATTCTTTTTTTCCCCATGGAGAGAAAATTTTTTTTAATTATAGGTAAGATTCTTTTTAAAGTCTTTTCCTTTAATGGCTAAAAAAGTACATATTAAATATAAACATTTTAGAAAACAAAGACAAGTCAAAAGAAGATTGAAACTACCCAAAATCCCAATTAAAACATTCTGGCATATGTGATCCAGACTTTTCTGAAAACGTGTGGAACAGGGAAAAAATAGTATATTTAGTATTCACAATCTCTCAATGCCTGTGACCAGCCCACAGGCATTCTTTTCTCTTTGCTCACTCTGTTTCTCGACTTTTGTCATGCAGAATTAGGCAGTTGAGATGACGAAGGAGTAGAAAGAGTTGAGTGATTTACACTGGAAACAGCAAAACTTACTCTCTAAGAAGATCAAAGGAGGAAGATGTAAATGAGGAGGGGGAAAGAGTGAGAAAGACCAGAACCATTCCAGTGGAAATTAAGGATGAGTCCTGGGGAAAGAGGGAGTAATTGGGCAACTTTCATTCTCCAATGACTGAGACACTGGGGCAATGGAACAAAGAGAGAAACTTTAAGTAGATTAGATGTGTGTTATGAAAAAAATCCCCTTTTATGTTTTCCAAGAGAACACATACACAAAAAAGTGATTTACATTCATTCTTTTTGAGATTTTTCTCAGGTTTTTTGTTGTTATTTCTGAAGATGACCCTATGCTAAGGTTCACTTCAAGGGAACAGCAAACTATCCTAGCTATATGGTGTGCATAAATTTTGCCCAATTTTAATAATATTGTATATGCCTTTGTATAACCATCTTGATTCTTAACAAAATGCTCATTAATGTTCATTAACTCTGTAATCAGTACACAGTCATTTTAATTAACATATTATAACTGTATATCTAGGTTATGTGTTCAATACCCTAAATAATACCTTGCTGAACATCTTTATGTATAAAGATTATTCTTTCTTTAAAATATTTCTTAAGACAGGGTCTCAGAATTCAAATTATTGGATCATTTTCAATAAAAATAGAGAAAAGTAAACTTAAAAGGAAAATGGTTTGTATTGATCATTTTTCAACAAAAATAGGGGAAAAAATTTTAAAGGAGAATTACTGAGCCAAATGGTATAAACATTTTATTACTCTTGAGTCATGCTAACAGAGTGCTTTCCAAAAAGATATCAATTCTATTCTATTAGCACTTGGACCATCAGTGGATAAAGTTGCATGTTTTACTATATTTTCTTCAATATTAAACATTCTCATGTTCAAAGAAATAATTATTTTTATATTCATTGAAGAGCCCTGGAGTTCAGATAATACTTTAAAAATTGACCCAAAAGCTTCAAATCATTCCTTGACCTTCTCAATGTCCCTGAAGGCCATTTCAGTCAGATACTAATTAACTGGCAGCCAGCACTTTGAGTTGAAGAAATTGTTGTTTTCGTTTTTCAGAAGAAAGAGGCAAATTACAGGAATTAGAGGAAAACAAGATCAAGTGAGGAAATTTGTTTTCAAAGGAACCTCTTCCACAGAATATTCTGGAGTCACAAGTTTTATCTCATTCTCCCACTCTGCCTTCAACTTTGGTACCAGAGCCTCTGTGGTCAGAGTGATGGCAGAGGACAAGTGTGTAAGATCTGCCCTCACCAGTGGAGGGTGACATTCTGCACAACAGCCAATCCAAGGGAGGAAAGCAGTCAAGTCAGTTTTACAGAGATTTCCAATACCAGTTAGCAACTCTTAAAAAGATGTTTCTGGTAAAGTCAGAATACCAGAACCATTTTTCCTGAGCTGTTCAAATTTCTTCTAACTTGGATGAGGGGATTTATGCACAGTAATGTTAAATGCTTGACACTATTCAGAAAGAAACAACAAAGATTGGAAGTACACATTTTAGATCATTTAAATCTCTAAATTCACATCACCATCATACCCTTTCTGTCAGTTTATACATAGAATCTATTAAAGATGTAGGACGGTCCAATCCTCAGGCTGTCATATGATTAGCACTTCAAGGAAGATTATATCTTGTCTGGGCAGCAGACTGTAAGGGATGATGCTCTGTTAGTTCTTCCTCTCTGAACATCAGAATATTGGCTACACATGTCAGCTGATCCTTTAAATTAAAGTTAATGATCCTGGCATGGGTACTCATTTGCTAGGCTTTATATTAGCAGAAACTTTTACTGCAAATGAATCATTTTACCCTGCGGAATATACCACACACATTTTTCTAAACCATAAAGTTATTAATTCATCTGTACAATATAAGGCTGGTTGTGATATTAGCCTGGGCTCTTGCCTACCAGAGGGCTGGTGAAATCTTTCATCTGCTATGTCTCAGAATTATCTGAACCCAGACCCCATATGAATGTTTTTTCCGCACCCTGGTTGTATTTGTATCTTCTGAGTCCCTGCTTCCCCATTATGATCTGAGTTGAAAAGGGCTGTTGCTTAATTCAGGAAACAACTAATTTGATGATCCCAGTTTAGAGGTTGATTCACTAATTGGTGGCACTGATATCTGGGTTAATATATCACCTATAATAATTAGCGTCAAGCCCTGTGAAAGTATGCTAACCATTTACAAACTGTTTCAGAGAATAAAAATAGTAGTAATCATATTGATAATACATGTCATTTATTAAATTCCTGGTTTTTTGCCATAGATTACAATCATCCAGCAAATTGGTGTCATTCACTCATTGACTTATTCAACAAATATTAACTGAACTCCCAGCATGTCTCAGACACCTAAGACCCAGGCTGAAAGATGACTATGACATAGACCTTGATGAAGAGAATGGAGTATGCTATAAGAGATGCCCCTGCAAGTTTCAGACAAAGTCAGAGGAGACAGGGTAGAGTACACGGGGAGGTCACAAGGGTCTTCCTTGAGGAGACAGCATCTGAGCTGCTAGAGGCAGAGTGACTAGAAGCCAATTGCGGAAGTCTAAGCACCCAATGACTGTAAAGGAACAAAGACATCGGCAATGTGAACCAAGAATTCATGAGAACACACTGGATTTATGGAATAAAAAGGGTAAAGGGCTCTTAGACTAGGAAGTGAATGGCAGTGCCAGCATCCAAATCTGCTCCAAGCAAATCTGAGGTGAAAGATGATGAGTTCATCCTCATTTCATATATATAAGGAAACTAAAGCTCAAAATGTCCAAAGATCCAATGCAAGTTCACACTAGTAGTTAATGGCCAAACTGGAATCAAATATATTTTGGCTACCTCTAAATCTAGGCTCTTTCATTTATCTAACCTACTTTGTTTGTCTCTCTCTAGGAAAACTCACTGACAGCAGTTTGATTTCATTGGAGACAGTAAGAGGTATTTACTAAAAGCAAAGCTAGCTTATTTTTTAACCCTATGCTCACCAGAAAAGGTACCAAATCTAAAACTATTTTTCTCCTCCCCACCACTCCTCACCCCTTTGGTCCTGTTTTTTCTATTAGATTCCCTACGGAACAATAAGCCCTGAAAAGGAAAGGCATTAGATGACCCTCACACAGCTCAGGAAAATTATCATTATCTGCAAACGACATATTTGCGTGTCTATATTGCCCAGTTTTAAAGGCCTGATGAAATTGTTTTTCTGTTGTTGCTGTCATGGTATCCAAAAGTAGATGCAGGTTGCAGAGTCAGCAAGAGGCAAAACACATTTTGCTGAGAGTAGAACTCACTCATTAATCTTAGCTATTGAGTGAAAGACAATTTAGGTTTTAAGTCATCAACTTTCCATAAGGTTGGAATTACCAAATGAAGGAATAGGTATCCCTTTTTTGTTTTAGAAAAATTGTTACAACCCTTTATTCTTTACTGACAGATGGTAAGCCACAGACTTTGAACTACTCCAAGTTCTTTTATATTGAATTTCAAGTATAAATATAAGCTGATAAAAGTATTCAAAATTATAAAATTTGTGTCATTCAACCAAAATCTGTTTGGGTTAATTCAGCCAAAATCTATTTGGGTCAAAATCATAAAATTTGTCTTATTCAACCAACATCTATTTGCATTAATTAAACCTTATTAAAATTAAAGGAAAGTATTTCCTGATGTCTGAAAGAACCTTACGGAACTTCATAATGTTACTACCTAAAAGTTTCTAAGAATATTTTGAAGTCACTATGTCAATCTTGTAATCCTTTCCATTAAATATGAAAAGTATCAATACCAGGAATCTTTAGCATTTAACATAAATATTTGATAGTCCAACTTAAAGAACTACCAACATCCCATCCATCACCATGCCAAATGGAAGAATGAAGTAATCTGCTCAAGAGTCTAACACCTAGTTATACAGAAATGAATGATGCTGTTCACTCCTATACATTTCACCAACTTCTCATGTAAACACAGTGCAAAGATTAGTAAATATTTTAATTTACCTAATTTATTGATATTAATTACTACAAATTGTTCAGTGAAAATGTACTAACAAAAATGCCCCAAGGAGAATTACAAAATATTTCATTTACTGAGAAACTGACTTTTGACTCCAGAAAACTTTGAATATTTAACAAAAGCACAACTTTCTAATAAAACCCCAAAATTGCAGAAAGCCATTTTCTAATTTATTCAGTTCTGAAGTAGTCAAAAAGTCAATCCTATAATCTGAGGACAGGTCATGAGATGAAAGACCACAAAACACAGCTATCAGACTTAAATGTGAAAACGTTCCTTGTTCTGTATATACTCATGCCATATGAAATAATTTCTGCTTGTCGGTACATGCAACCAAATATTTGCTGAGCATACACTTACTTTATTAAGTATATGTAGTTCTTCGCAAAATACTGAGTAGTGTTTTTGTGTGTGTGTGTGTTTGTTTTTTGGTTTTTTTTTGAGACAGTGTTTCGCTCTTGTTACCCAGGCTGGAGTGCAATGGCATGACTTTGGCTCACCGCAACCTCTGCCTCCCGGGTTCAAGTGATTCTCCTGCCTCAGTCTCCTGAGTAGCTGGGATTATAGGCGACTGCCACTAGGCCTGGCTAATTTTTGTATTTTTAGTATAGACAGGGTTTCACCATATTGGCCAGGCTGGTCTCGAACTCCTGACCTCAGGTGATCCTCTTGCCTTGACCTCCCAAAGTGCTGGGATTACAGGCATGAACCACCGCGCCTGGCCAAGAATTATGATTTCTAAGCCAATTTGGGATATTTTGCCTAATCTCTGTCTTCATTTCTAATATTCACAGAAGACAATGAACATTAACTAGTTAGGTATTAATGCTGCTTGAGCAAGTTGTTTCAAGGAACTGAAAGACGAGCATTCTCAAGGAGTTTATTGTTTCGTGAAGAAAAGAAAATTACAATAGGAATGTAGATGAAGTATTATAGTATAGTTCGGACGGCTTCAAGTTTCTTGTCTGTGGTTGAGGAAAATGGTATCAACTGGTTTGAGGTAAAGATAAAAGAAAGCAGAGGATTGAAAATAGTTCCAATAATGGGGCTTCTCCTTTCTCAGATTCACACAGTGCCATGGCACAGAGCATGGCATGATTCGTGGAAGAACTCAGATTTGAGGGATTTGAACTGAGCATTGGAGGATATCCAGGACTTAGACATGTAAGGAAGTGAGAAGAAAAAAGAAAAAAAAAAAAAGTCATTTGTCAATTCTGGGCCCTTAAATGTGGGAGTTGAGTAGGGGGAGAGGTAACATCAGCAACTGCTAGCTTCCAGAGGAGATGAGACCTCCAAGGATGGAGACTGACAGAAATAAAAACTATGAATGGCAGATCATGCCAGGTCTGCAAAGCCCATTATAAACCCTGGGTTTGCTCCTGAAGGCCTATTCAGCATCTTCCGGGGTGGGGGTGGGGGTGCTAAAATACATAATGGCATGTTTTTCACAGGAAAACACTGTCAGTCAGGCAACTTAACTGCAAGCTAAGCTGGCAACTCCATAGAATTCATGTTTATAAATTTCTGGTCCCTGGGACTGGTAACAGGGAAGCATGTGATTGCTTCATCCTTTATGCACAAACTTTTCCCATCAGGAATCACCATCACTCAAAATAACCCAGATATTATGGGACAAGTGCTGCTCAATAAATAGATTTCATGCTAAAATACTCTCAGAGAAAGAAAGACGCTTTGAGTGACAGTTGCTTCTTGCGGTAACTGATTGGCTGGGACCCAATGTCTAAGCTTACTTCCAGTGAGCTCCAAAGCTGAGTCAACCAAATGTTAAAAGTGATGCAGAAAGTGCTGTGAACAAGGTTAGTAGTAGAATGTTACATTTTCGCCTCACTTCTAAACTTCAACTAAGGATGAAACCATTATGTACAACCTACCATTAACACCATGTTTCTTTAAGTATTTGGGCAGGAATATTGACTACCTATTAGTTCTGCATCAGCAAATTGAAGAGATTGAAAATGTAAGGAATCTTGCTCAGTGTGCAGCCAAACTAAGACACATGAGGGAGAAAGCTTATCAATTAGCTTAGCATACTGAAATGACAAAAAGTGCAAGCCCCAATATAATGCCTGAAAGCAATGGTAGGAGCTGAAGTAAGCTGACCACTATGGGCAATTTTCTTTCTGCTAGCTAAGCATCAAACAGCCCCAAACTTGCTAGAATGCTGTCTTCTAGTCATGGAATGACTGCCAATAATGCTCATGTATAAAGTGCAGACCAGCATAGGGAAGGACAAATCAAGATGACCCATCCAAATATTCTCTCTCAAGAATAGGAAAACTAGTGGGGTTAGCTGACTCTTCACCTTCAGCCCCACTGACAGGTGCCATCTTGGACTTGAAGATTACTACTCCAGAGCCCTCTAAGTCATTATTCCTGGATGTCCTTTATAGAAGGATGGTTTTACTAAAATACAAATATATACAGAAGACAAAAGAGGTGTTTCTTACCAAGTTGTATGATAAAAGGAATGAAACAATGTCAGACTGTTTTGTGACTGATTTAACAGGGCTACAAGAGCAAGTCGTACCCTGTATTTGGAGATAAGGTATTCCCCATGAAGTAGAAATGCTTGTTCACTCAGGAAATTATCTTGAAGAATGAACAAAGGAAACCGGTTAAGCAAAAGACCTGAGATTGGGTTTGAATAAGGTAGTAATTATAATTTGGAAAGCCACAGTATCAGGATAAGAGAGGGAGTCATTGTGAAAGACAGCTACACCCAAAAGAGCTTCTGTCTCAGTGGAGCATGCTGACCTAGTATGTGGTAGGGCGGCAAAACAGAGAGGCCAGAGAAACTTACCCAAAGGAGCATGTTGCCATAAGCCTGTGTGAAAAAGTACTCAAGTAAATTCTCAGAAGTAACAGAGGCATATAGACCAATGAAATAGAATTGAGAGTCCAGAAATAAACCATATATATGTGTGTGCATATATGTGTGTGTGTGTGTGTGTATATATATGTGTGTGTGTGTATATATATATGTCAAATGATTTTTAAAGGGTTGCCAAGACCATCCAATGGGGGAAGAAAGAGACTCCTGAATGAATGGTTCTGGGACACTTGTATTTGCATGTGTGCAAAAGAATGAAGTTGAACCTTTTTCTCAAACCATAGATAAAAAAATTAACTGAAAATGAACCAAAGAACTAAATGTAATAGCTAAAACTATAAAACTCTGAGAAAAAATACATAGGGATAAATCCGTAAGACCTTGAATTTAGTAAAAGATTCTTAGATAATGAAAAGCATGAGCAACAAAGGGAAAAATAAATACAACTTCATCAAAATTTAAAAATTTTGTGCTTCGAAGGACAGCATCACGAAAGTGAAATGCTAATTCATGGAATGGGAGAAGATATTTTCATATTATATATCTGATAAGGAACTTACGTCTAGAATATATAAAGCAATATCATAACTAAATAATAAGACAAACCAATAAAAACTGAGGAAAGGATCTGAATAGACATTTCTCTATGGAATATATACAAGTGGCCAATAAGCACATGAAAAGAGGCTTGAAATCATTAATTATCAGGAAAATGCAAATTAAAACCACAATGAGATACCACTAGAACGGCTAGAATTAAAAAGCCAGATAATAACAAGTGTTGATGAGGGTATAGCAACATCAGAATCTCACTGCTGGTGGGAAAGTAAAATGGTACAACTGCTTTGGGAAATAGCCTGGCATTTCCCTAAACCATTAAACAGAGTAATTCCCCTATGTTTTCCTGAGTAGCTTTAGAGTTTCAGCTCTCACATTTAAGTCTTATCTATTTTTAGTTGATTTGTATGTAGCATGTGGAATAAGCATCCAAGTTTATTCTTCTGCATGTGTGTATTAGTTCATTCTCACACTGCTGATAAAGACATACCTGAGACTAGGCAATTTACAAAAGAAAGAGGCTTCATGGACTTACAGTTCCACGGGGTTGGGGAAGCCTCACAATCATGACAGAAGGCAAGAAGGAGCAAGTCACATCTTACATGGCTGGCAGAAGGTAAACAGAGAGCTTGTTCAGAGAAACTCTCATTTTTAAAACCATCAGATCTCATGAGACCCATTCACTATCATGAGAAAAGCACAGGAAAGATGTGCCCTCATGATTCAATCTCCCACCAGGTCCCTCCCACAACACGTGGGAATTATGGGAGCTACAAACGAGATTTGGGTGGGGACACATAACCAAACCATATCTTTCCACTCCAGTCCCTCCCAAATTTCATATCTTCACATTTCAAAATGAATCATGCCTCCCCATCAGTCCCCCAAAGTCTCAACTTATTTCAGCATTAACTCAAAAGTCCACAGTCCAAAGTCTCATCCAAGACAAGTCCCTTCCACCAATGAGCTTGTAAAATCAAAAGCAAGTTAGTTACTTCCTAGATACAATGGGGCTACAGGCATTGAGTAAATACAGCCATTCCAAATGGGAGAAATTGGCCAAAACAAAGGGGCTACAGGCCCCATGAGAGTCCGAAATCCAGTAGGACAGTCAAATCTTAAAGCTCCAAAATGATCTCCTTTGATTCCACGTCTCACATCCAGATCACACTGATGCAAGAGGAGGGTTTCCATGGTCTTGGGCAGCTCTGCCCCTGTGGCTTTTAGGGTACAGCTTCCCTCCTGGCTGCCTTCACGAGCTGGCATTGAGTGTCTACAGCTTTTCCAGGTGCACAGTGCAAGCTCTCAGTGTATCTACCATTCTGGGGTCTGGAGGATGGTGGCCCTCTTCTTACAGCTCTACTAGGCAGTGCCTCAGTAGGGACTCTGTGTGGGGACTCCCACCCCACATTTCCCTTCCACACTGCCCTACAAGAGGTTCTCCATGAGGACCCTTCCCCTACAGCAAACTTCTTCCTGGGCATCCAGGCATTTCAATACATCTTCTGAAATGTAGGCAGAGGTTCCCAAACTTCAATTCTTGACTTCTGTGCACTCACAGGCTCAATACCACATGAAAGCTGCCAAGGCTTGAGGCTTGCCTCCTCTGAAGCCATGGTTAGAGCTCTGTGTTAGCCCCTTTCAGCCACGGCTGGAGCAGCTGGGATGCAGGGCACCAAGTCCCTAGGCTGCACACAGTATGGAGACCCTGGGTCCAGGCCATGAAACCATTTTTTTCCTCCTAGGTCTTCAAGCCTGTGA
Organism: Theropithecus gelada; assembly: GCF_003255815.1. NCBI lineage: Eukaryota > Metazoa > Chordata > Mammalia > Primates > Cercopithecidae > Theropithecus > Theropithecus gelada. The sequence goes on along the minus strand of NC_037675.1, from coordinate 63,592,140 downwards.
TATGAGAAGCTGCCACAAAGGTCTCTGATATACTCTGGAGATGTTTTCCCCATTGTCTTGGGGATTAATATTCAGCTCCTCGTTACTTAGGCAAATTTCTGCAGCCAGCTTGAATTTTTCCTCAGAAGATGGGATTTTCTTTTATATTGCATTGTCGGGCTGCAAATTTTCCAAACTTTTATGCTGTGTTTCCCTTTTGAAACTGAATACCTTTAACAGCACCCAAGTCATATCTTGAAAGCTTTGCTGCTTAGAAATTTCTTCTGCCAGATACCCTACATCTTCTCTCTCAAGTTCAAAGTTCCGCAAATCTCTAGGGCAGGGACAAAATGCCCCCAGTCTATTTGCTAAAACATAACAAGAGTCACCTTTGCTCCAGTTCCTAGTAAGTTCCTCATCTCTACCTGAGACCTTATTGTTCATGTCACTATCAGCACTTTTATCAAAACCACTCAACAAGTCTCTAGGAAGTTCCAAACTTTCCCACATTTTCCTGTCGTCTTCTGAGCCCTCCAAACTGTTCCGACCTCTGCCTTTTACCCAGATCCAAAGTCACTTCCACATTTTCAGGTATCTTTTCAGCAATACCCCACTCTCCTGGTACCAATTTACTGTATTGGTCCATTCTCACACTGCTAATAAAGATATACCCAAGACTGGGAAATTTACAAAAGAAAGAGGTTTAATAGACTTACATTCCATGTGGATGGGGAAGACTCCAGATAATGGTGTAAGGCAAGGAGGAGCAAGTCATATCTTACACGGATGGCAGCAGGCAAAGAGAGAGCTTGCAGAGAGAAACTCCCCTTTTAAAACCATCAAATCTCATGAGAACCATTCACTATCACGAGACTAGCATGGAAAAGACTTACTCCCATGATTCAATCATCTTCCACTGGGTCCCTCCCACAACACGTGGGAAACATGGGAGCTACAAGATGAGATTTGGGTGGGGACACAGAGCCAAACCATATCAATTTGGATATCCAGTTTTCCCAACATCATTCATTGAAGAAATTGTCCTTTCCCCATTGTGTGTTATTTGGTACATTTGTGCCATCTTTATCGTGGCATCTTTGTTGAAAACCAATTGCTTTTATATACTTAGATTTATTTCTGGGCTCTCTTTCCTGTTCTATTGGTCTACATGTCTATTTTTATGTCAATTCCATGGTGTTTTGATTATAAGTCCTTTTATAATATATTTTGAAATCAGGGAGTATGCCTCCTCCAAGTTTTGTTTTTGTTTTTCTTTTATTGCTGAAGATTGCTTTGGTTATTTGAAGTCTCTTCTGGTTTCACACATAGTTTAAGATTTTTTTTCTATTCTGTGAAAAACAATAAGAAATTTTGATAGAAATTACACTGAATCTGTAGATTCCTTTGAGTAGTATGGCTGTTTTAACAATATTGATCTTACAATCCATGATCATGAGATATCTTTTATTTTTGTTTCTTCAAATTCCTTCATCAAGCTTTTATAGTTTTCTGTGTACAGATCTTTCATCTCCTTGGTTAAATTTACTGCTAAGCATTTTTTGACACCATGGGATTATTAATTTTTGGATAGTCCATTAGTATAGAATATATAGAAATGTTACTGATCTTTCTATGATGTTTTCATTACCTGCAACTTTAATAATTTTGTTTACCCATTCTAATAATTTTTGGTGGAGCCTTCAGAGTTGTCTACATATGTGATCACGTCATCAGCAGAGAAACTTTTATTTCATCCTTTCCTATACAGACGCCTTTTAGTTCTTGGTAAACCTTAGCAAGACTAACAGATTTTAAAGATAGAAAAGGCACAACCAATATCAGGAATAAAACAGATATCATTACAAAGCCCAGAGATATTGAAAGGACAGTAAGAGAATATGCAATTGACAATTCCTCAAGAACCAGAAACTACCAAAACTTACTCAAACTAAACATAATCTGAAAAGTTCTACAACTATTAAATAAATTGAATCTATAATTTAAAAGCTCCCAAAACAGTCACCTCCAGGCCCTATGATTTTACTTAAGATTTTATCAAATATTTAAGACAGAATCAACACAAATTCTGCATATACTCTTCCAAATAATATAAAAAAGGCAATACTTTCCAATGAATATTATAAGGCCAAGTTAGTCCTGCTACTGAAACCAGACAAAGACAATGTTAAAGAAAGAAAACAATAGACCAAATACCCCTCATAAACATACATGTAAAAATTCTCAAAAAAGATTTTTACTCTAGCAATATATAAAGGGAATAATAAAACAGGATCAAGTGGTATTTATTCTGGGAATGCAAGGCTGGTTCAACATACAAACTCAATTAATATAATCCATTACATTAAATTCTAAATAAACATAGAATGATTCTATCAGTTGGTGCAGAAAAAAAGAGCATTTGACAAAATTCAACATCCGTTTATGTTTAAGAACCCTTAAACAAGGCATAAAAGGCATCTACAAAAACCTAGAGCTAGCATCATTCTCAATGGTGAAATACTGAATGCTTTCTATGATCAGGCAATAATGTCCACTATCATAACTTTTTTTTTTTTTTTTTTTTTTTGAGACAGAGTCTTGCTCTGTCGCCCAGGCTAGAGTGCAGTGGCCAGATCTTAGCTCACTGCAAGCTCCACCTCCCGGGTTCAGGCCATTCTCCTGCCTCAGCCTCCCGAGTAGCTGGGACTACAGGCGCCCGCCACCTCGCCTAGCTAGTTTTTTTGTATTTTTTTAGTAGAGACGGGGTTTCACCGTGTTAGCCAGGATGGTCTCGATCTCCTGACCTCATGATCCGCCCGTCTCGGCCTCCCAAAGTGCTGGGATTACAGGCTTGGGCCACCGTGCCCGGCCCACTATCATAACTTTTATTCAACATTGTACTTAAAATTTTCGCCAGTACATTAAAGGAAAGAAAGGACGGATGGGATAATGGGCAGAAGGACAGAGGGAAGAGAGTCATACAAAATGAAAAGGAAGAAATAAAACACTCTTCAAACACTGATAACATAATCGTGTATACCATCCCATATATCTAGGGGTTAAAACCCTACAACTAAAAATTTGTGTTTAACAAGATCACAGGATACAAGGCCAACAACAAGATATCAACCATATTTCTATATATTAGCTGTGCTAGGCAGAATAATGCCCTCCCAAAGATATTCACGACATTACTGCAAGATTCCCAGAACCTGTTAATATATTACTTCACATGGCAAAAAGGACTTTGTGGATATTACTAAGGTTATGGGCCTTGAAATAGATTATCCTGGATTATCCAGGTGGACCCAATAAAATTGCATAATTCCTTAAAATTGCAAAATATTCTTACCTATAATCAGAGAGAGATGCAAGGATGGATGGAAGTCAGAGAACTTCACCTGACATTGTTGATTTTGCAGATGGAAGGAGGAGGCCATGAGCCAAGAAATGTGGTTAACCTCTAGAATCTAAAACAGGCAAGGATTCTCCCCTAGAGCCTTCAGAAAGAAAGAGCCCTGCTAACCATTTTAATTTTAGCCCAGTGAGACTCCAGATGGATTTCTTACCTACAGAATAAATAGTAAGATAACAAATACATATTGTTTAAAGCCATTAAGTGTGTGGCAATTTGTTATAATAGCAATAGAAAAGTAATATAATAGTAATGAATAATTGGAAAAAGAAAGCTAAAACAATACAATTTACAATAGTTCTGAAAATATGTAATATTTTGGTTTAAATCTAACAAAACATGGACAGAAACTGTATGTTAAAAACAATAAAATGCTGATGAAAGAATTCAAAAGGACACCTAAATAAATTGATAAACATACCATGTTTGTGGATTGGAAAACAGTATAGGAAAGATCTCAGTTCTTTCTGTATCAATCTTAGATTTCCTGCAATCCCAATAAAATCCCTAGCAAGATTTATGACATAGAATTAGCTGAGCTGATGCTAAAATGTGTATGGAAAGGCAAGGGAACCACAATTTTGAATAAAAAAGAGTAAACTTGGAAGACTCATGCTATCCAATTTTAACATTACAAAATAAAGCTACAGTAATCACAAAGTATGAGACTGGTGAAAAGATGAACATATGGATCAATGGAATAGAGTCCAGAAATAAAACCCCAGACATATGGCCAGAAAAATAATGATTTTTAATAGATGCAAAGGGAATTCAGTAGACATAACAATCTTTTCAAAAAATTGTTCCAAAACAATTGATAACCCATATGCAAAAACATAAAATAAACCTTGACCCTATACCCCTAATATCATCCTTAATGGTGAAATACTGAATATTTCCCACCTAAGATCAGAGAATAATGTCTACTATCACAACTTTTATCTAACATTATACCCACGATCCTAGCCAGTACAATAAAGCAAAGAAAGGACAGATGGGAAAATGGACAGAAAATTATACAAAATAAATATGTAAAGTTATGTAAAAATTCATGAAATTACACAAAAATTTAGAATGGATTACATATTTAAATATAAAACATAATTATAAAACTTTTAGAAGAAAACCAGGGTAAAAAATCTTTACAATCTGACCTTAGGAAAAGAGATTTTAGACATGACAGCAAAGGCACAATCCAGAAAAGAAAAAAAATCATTAATTGAACTCCATCAAAATAAAAAAATTTTGCCCTGCCAATGACAGATAAGAGACTTCAAAGACAAAATACCAACTCAGAAGAAATTTTTCAAATCACATTTTCAAAGGATCTGTATCCTAATATGCAAAGAATTCTCAAAGCTCCACAACAAAATAAACCACCCGATTTAAAAACAGGCATAAGGCTTTACCAAAGATTATTCAAAGGCAGCAAATAAGCCCATAACAAGATGTCCAACATCACTAGATATTTTGGGAAAACAAAACAATAATGAGCTATCACTATACACTAATTAGAATGGCCAAAATGAAAAGTACTGACAGAATACTAGGTGCTGATAAGGATACAGAGCAATTGGAACCATCATACGTTTGTCTGAGGAAATGCAAAATGGTCCAGACCCTCTAGAAAATAGCTTGGTAATTTCTTATAGAGGTAAACGTACACCTATATATGATTCAGCAGTCCACTCATAGCATTCACCATGGAAAAATAAAAACATGTTCACACTAAAACTTGCACATAAATGTTTATAGCATCTCTGTTCACAATCATCAAAAGATGAAAAACAAATGTCTTTCAATGATTGAATAGATAAATACACTGTTAGGCCCATACAACAGAATGCTACTCAGCAAGAGAAAGGAAAGAACTACTGATACATGTAACAACATGGATAAATCCTAAAGTCATCGCCCTGGGCTAAAGAAGCCAGTTTTGAAAAGTTACATACTTTACAATTCTGTTTCTATAACATTCTGTAAAATAACTATAGATAGAAAACAGATCGGTAGTTGCTGGGGAATAGGAAGTTACATAAACGTGGAAGTTACACAAATCACAAATCTACACCTGTATTAATATTCATAGAACTGTATATCCTAAGAAGGTCAATTTTCCTGCTTGGTCACATAAAAAATAAAAGTGGTGTTTTTTTGTTTTTTGTGTGAGACGGAGTCTCACTCTGTCACCCAGGCTAGAGTGCAGTGGCGCAATCTCGGCTCACCGCAAGTTCTGCCTCCTGGGTTCACGCCATTCTCCTGCCTCAGCTTCCCGAGTAGCTGGGACTACAGGTGCTCACCACCATGCCCAGCTAATTTTTTTTGTTTTTTGTATTTTTAGTAGAGACAGGGTTTCACCATGGTCTCGATCTCCTGACCTTGTGATCAGCTCGCCTCGGCCTCCCAAAGTGCTAGGATTACAAGAAAATAAAAGTTTTTAAAGACACAGACTGGTTTCCAAGGTGCTGAAAGTCTAATAAGTTGAGGTAGATGAACAATAAATCACAATCACACTCTCACACACGTATACACAAACACACACCTGATGCCAGAGACTCAATCACCCCCACCCTATAGAAAGGGCACTGTCTTACTCAGCTTTGTGTTACCATTCTCAAGATTTTGTACTCAGTAAGTAGTTATGGGACTCAACAGCTGATGAATGGTTTTTGTGGCTACCAGACCATGGCTCACTGGCACAGAACCTGCCATGTTTACTCCATGGTGCTTTCTCAGTCGTGGAGAGTTGAGGTTGAGAGACAGATAGGATCCATACCTCCCTTTGTGCAATCAAAGATCACTAGAAGAGTATACCAAGTCCACTGAAGGAAGGAATAAGAGTGGATTAAGATATTGCATTTTGTGAATCCTCAAAAACCATATATTGAATGAATTCATTGAGGAACAAATGTAGGGATGTTAAGGCACCCGAGTTTGAAGACATTTTTATGGACACATAGGCAAGGTTCTCCCAACAATCTGCAGCCAAGGAAGAAAAGTAGCCTGCTGACTTTTATAGCATAATATAATCTCGTCTCTGAGCACAGTCACTTCTTTCAGAAGCAAAAATGGCTCCCAGATCTCAAGAATATACGTTAAATATAATGTTCTGAAATTTACTACTAAACACACTCCTTTTCTTTCTAATAGGAACCTGCAAGAAATAATTTAGGTTGCCGAGTTATTTAATTTTGTTTTCATAGACACAGCGAAATAAAACAAAGTTTTGCTCCACAGAAAAACAAAACCGTGAGATTTTTTGTTGTCATGTGCTGATATGACCTGGAACACACAGGTTCCAAAAAGGGAACATATAAGACAAGTACCTTTCCTACCTTATAGGCCTAGCAAAGGACAAATAAATAACCTAGACAGACTAAAATTAAGTGGCTTGAGAGAGGGATGAATTGCCATGACTCTTAGAAGCAAGAGAGATACCTCTGGAGGATGTGGGTGGGATAAGGTGGGATCAAGGAAAGCTTTGTTGAAGATAATCTCTTTTAGCCTTTTTCTGTTCTACCAATTGTTGCTTGAATAATATTCTCTAATATTCCATGCACATGGCAGATGAGGACTTCCAGTGTCCACTCTAACAATATTTTCATCTTCCGGAGGGTAAACTAAAGAGTTGGAAAATACTGCCTTTGGTTTGTTCAATTGCTCTTTTTCTGCAAGTAGCAACAACTCGTTCCCTTTCCAAACAGTGAGAGCTCTTAGAAGAAAGGTGAATGTTTGGGATTAGGGCTGGCAATAAATCGTCTCAGGCTGAGCACTTAAAACACTGTCCTAAGGCGCTGTGTAAATATGAGCAAAAAAGACTACCTGCTGTCTGAATTATCACTACCCCTCTATTTTCTTCTCTTTCCCATCAAATTCAATCATATTGTTTCCCTTATACAAAGATATAAGGAAGCCATTTTTGTCACAGCATAAGAAAGGCCCATTTCAACTTGTAAGGTTTTCATGATGTAATAATAACAATCAAAAAGAAAAAAACATGCTATATTCCCTTACCCCAAGGAGAAAAAAACCTGTCATTTCCTCTTGGTATCAGTGACTGGCTGGCAGAGGAAGCTGGAGAAGCCCCCAGAGCCAAGTTACTTTGGGATCCAAGGCCATTGTTTATTTCTACTTTTTCCAAACATATCTTGTATATCAACTTGATAGCACTTTCACAACTGGCCACTCCCATCTCAAAGGTTTTTATGCCATTGTTCTTATCAATTACATCTTTTACAACCATTAAGATCACACTGTTAGCCACATTGTATTGAGTTCTCATTAAGCATCAGGCATTGTGTTGTAATCCCCACAACAGTCCTGTGAGGTAATTAACATTAGTCCTGTTTTATAAATGAGAAAAAATGGCCAACTCAATGCAACCAGGAAGAGCTTCTCCCACTTAGAGAGACCAGACCATCAAGTAAACCAGCACACTTCAAAGAGACCTTGGAAAGAAGGCACTGAGAGTGGACAGAAGGAGGACTCAGATCCCGGGAAGAAGCTGGGATTCCTGCATGGGCTTGCTGAGCACCAGAACTAATTCCTGGTCCTGAGCAGCTCCTAAAGAAGGAGTGAGTGAAACAGGCATGAAGTGACCAACTCTTGTCAGAGATGAAACAGGCATGAAGTGACCAACTCTTATCAGAGACCTCCAGGATCCTAGCCACAGGAGACCCCACAACCGAACCAGACATTTGAGTTGACAGGGAAAACTGCCTGGAGAGTTGCAGAGACAGAACCCTAGTCTGCACAGAGCCCAGAAGGTTTGGTGCAGGAATAGCTGCAGGGGAGCACAAACATGGGTGCTCATCTGCCAAGCCTCATCATACTATTATAGGTGGCTTTGGTCTTTGTTAGCTGCCAGACTTAAAGAGAGTAGGGCTGTCTTGCTCATGGGATAGGGCCAGTCTGATCCAAATGTTCCTGTCCGCCAGCTTCTCCCAGGCTCCCTGCCTGGCCTCACCCACTTGCAATGCACCCTCAGCTGCCCCAGTGAAATGCTTAACTGTAGCTACCACTGTAACTCTTTCACTAGCTGCCCCCACGTACCCATTAGAACACTTTTACAGACAGACTTCCACCAATACGCACCCACCTACAGCCTTCCCATGCCAGTGCACACTAGCCACAGCCTCCCTCTGCTGTCCCACAGGTGCATATGCACACATAACCCCATTGCCACCCCACCAGAGCGCTTTTGCTTGCAGCCCCAGTCACAAGGTCATTGCCAGCAGACTGGGAATACCTGAGCCCTTCCAGCACAGCAGGTGTTCTACCTTCAGAAGCCAGAGGACAAAGCCATGGGCCTGGTCCCAACCCCTCAAGGTTAGAGCACACAGCCTTGGAATGCTGAGCTGAGCTTTGGCCCCGTGAAAGCATCTAGAAATGAAGCCAATCAACTAAACCCAACTTATACCAGAGTCAAACCATCAAGGCCATCAAAGAATGTAAAAGCAAAAATCCCCATCCAAAATACAGCAGTTTCAAAGGTCAAAGCAACATTAGCCCACACAGATGAGAAAGAACCGGCCCAAGAATTCTGGCAATGTTAAAAGCTAGAGTTACCTCTTACCTGTTATTGACTGCGCTAGTTCTTCAGCAATAGTTCTTAATCAGATTGAAATGGCTGAAATGACAGTCATAGAATTCAGAATCTGGATGGCAAGGGAGCTCAACAAGATACAGGAGAAGGTTGAAATACAATCTAAAGAAAGCTATACAATGATCCAAGAGTTGAAAGATGATATAACCATTTTAAGAAAGAACCACATTGAACTTCTGGAAATGAAGAATTTCCTATTTCATAACGCAATTGAAAATAATAACAGAATAGACCAAGCCGAGGAAAGAATCTCAGAGCTCAAAGGCTACTCCTTTGAATCAATGCAGATAAAAATAAAGAAAAAAGAATTTTAAAAAGAATGAAACCTCTGAGAAATATGGGATTATGTAAAGAGACCAAACCTACAACTCACCAGCATTCCTGAAAGAGATGGAGTGAGACCAAGCAAACTGGAAAATATATTTAAGGATAATGTCCACAAAAATGTCCCAACTCACTAGAGAGGTTGATGTTCAAATTCAGAAAATGCAGAGAATCCCTGTGAGATACTATATAAGATGACCATTCCCAAGAAACAGTCATTAGATTTTCCATGGTCAATGTGAAAGAAAAAATGTTAAAGTCAGCAAGAGAGATGGATCAGATCACCCAAAAATGGAACCTCATCAGGCTAACTGTGAACCTTTCAGCAGAACCCTTATAAACTGGAAGAGACTGGGGGCCTATATTTAGCATCCTTAAAGAAAAGAAACACCAATCAAGAATTTCATATTCTGCCAAACTAAGTTTGGTAAGCAAAGGAGATATAAAATCCCTTTTAAACAAGCAAATGCTAAGGAAATGTGTTACCACCAGACCTGCCTTACATGAGGACTTTAAGGGAATGCTAAATATAGAAACAAAAGACTGATACCTGCCACCACAAAAACACGCATAAGTACATATCCCACTGACACTGTAAAGCAACTATATAATCAAGTCCACATAACAACCAGCTAACAACATGATACAGGATAAAATCCTCACATATCAGTATTGGCCTTAAATATAAATGGACTAAATGCTTCACTTAAAAGGCACAGAGTGGCAAGTTAGATAAAGAATCAAGACCCAATTTTATGCTGTCTTCAAGAGATCCATCTCATATTCAATGACACTCATAGGCTCAAAGTAAAAGGATGGAGAAAGATCTATCAAGCAAATGGAAAACAAAAAGAGCAGGGGATGCTGTTCTTATTTCAAACAAAACAGACATTAAGCCAATAATAATCAAAAAGGGACATTACATAAAGGGTTCAATTCAACAAGAAGACTTAACTATGCTAAATATATATGCTCCCAACATTAGAGCACCAGATTCATAAAACAAGTTATTAGAGACCTACAAAGACACTTAGATAACCACACAATAATATTTGGAGACTCCAAAACCCCAATGAAAATGTTAGGCTGATCACTGAGGTAGAAAACTAATAAAGATATTCTGGACCTAAACTTGATACTTCATAAATGGAACTAACAGACATCTATAGAATCCCCTACCTGAAACAATAGAATATGCATTTTTCTCACCTGCATACAGCACATACTCTAGGATCAACTACATGTTAGAACAGAAAGCAATTCTTGACAAATTCAAAATAACCGAATCATACCAACCACACTCTTGGACCACAGTGCAATAAAAATAGCAATCAATACCAAGAAGATCTCTCAAAACTAGACAATTACATGAAATTAAACAAATTTCTCCTGAATGACTTTTCACTAAAGAATGAAATTAAGGCGGAATTCAAAAAATTCTTTGAAACTAATGAAAACAAAGATACAACATACCAAAACCTCTGGGACACAACTAAAACAGTATTAAGAGGAAAGTTTACAGCATGAAACACCTTCATTAAGAAGGTAAAATGATCTCAAATTAATAAACTAACATACCACCTAAAAGAACTAGAAAAACAAGAGCAATCAACCCAAAAGCTAGCAAAAGAAAATAAGCAAAATCAGAGCTTAACAAAACAAAATTGATATATGAAAATCTCTACAAAAGAACTAAACCAAAAGTTGATTATTTGAAAGAACAAGATTGATAGACTGATAGCTAGGCTAATAAAGAAAAAAGAAGACCCAGATAAAAACAATGAGAAATGACAAAAGTAACATTAACACCAATCCCACAGAAATACAAAAAAAAAAACTCTCAGAGACTATTATATACACCTCTGTGCAGGCAAACTAGAAAACCTACAAGAAATGGATAAATTCCTAGAAACATACAACCTCCAAAAATTGAACCAGGAAGAAATTGAAACCCTGAGCAGTCTAAAAACCAGTTCTTGAATCAGGAACAGAAAAACTACCAACTAGGAAAACCTCTGGATTAGACAGATTCACAGCCAAATTCTAACACATATAGAAAGAAGAGCCAACATCTATTCTACCGAAATTATTTCCAAAAAAAGCAAAGAGAGGGTACTCCTCCCTGACTCATTCTATTAGATCAGTATCATTCTGATACCAAAACATGGGGGAGAGACATGAAAAAAAGAAAACTTCAGGCTAATATGCCTGATGAAGATAGATGCAAAAATCCTCAATAAAATACCAGAAACCCCAATCCAGCAACACATCAAAAAGCTAATCTACCATAATCTAGTAGGCTTTATTCCTGGGATGCAAGATTGGTTCAACACATGCAAGTCAATAAATGTGATTCATCACATAAACAGAACTAAAAACAAAAACCACATAATTATCTCGATAGATGCAGAAAAGGTCTTTGATAATATTCAACATCCCTTCATGTTAAAAAAAAAAAAAACCCTCAAACTAGGCATCAAATGAACATACTTCAAAATAATAAGAGCCACCTATTACAAACCCACACCCAACATCATACTGAATGGGCAAAAGCTAAAAGCATTCCCCTTGAGAACCAAAACAAGGCAAATGTGCCCACTCTCATCACTCCTAATCAACATAGCACTGGAAGTCCTAGCCAAAGTAATCAGGCAAGAGAAAGAAATAAAAGGCATCCAAATAAAAGGAGAAGAACTGAAACTATTTCTCTTCATATACACTATGATTCTATACCTAGAAAACTCCACAGTCTCTTCCCAAAGATGCCTAGTTCTGATAAATAGCTTTAGTAAAGTTTCACAATACAAAATCAAGGTACAAAAACCAGTAGCATTTCAAAACTACAAAAATGCCCAAGCTGAGAGCCAAATCAAAAATGTAATCCCATTCACAATAACTATAATAAGAATAAAATAGCTAGGAATAAGTCTAATTGGATAGGTGAAAGATGTCCACATGAAAATTTCAAAACATTAAAAAAATCAGAGATGACAAAAACGAAAAAAAATGTCATGCTCATGGATAGGAATAATCAATATTGTTAAAATGGCTGTGCTGCCCACAAAAAATTTATAGATTCAATGCTATTCCTATCAAACTACAAATGGCATTCTTCACAGAATTAGAAAAAAAAAATTACTTTAAATTCTTATGGAACCAAAAAAGAGCCCAAATAGCCTCAGCAATTTTTAAGCAGAAAGAATAAAGCCAGAGGCATCACACTATCAGACTTCAAACTATACTACAAGCCTGCAGTAACCAAAACAGTATTATACTGGTACAAAAACAGACACATGGACTAATGAAACAGGTTAAAGAACCTAGAAATAAAGCCGTACACCTACAGCCATCTGATCTTCAACAAAGTTGACGATAACAAACAATGGGGAAAGGACTCCCTAGATTCAACAGATGGTGCTGGAATAATTGGCTAGCCATATGCAGAAGATTAAAACTGGACCCTTTCATCTTATAAAAAATCAACTCAAATGAATTAAAGACTTAAATGTAAGACCTAAAACTATGAAAACCCTAGAAGGAAACCAAGGAAATCCATTTTGGACATAGGCCTTACCAAAGATTTCACAATGAAGTCTCCAAAAGCAATTACAACAAAACCAAAATAGGTGAGTGTAACTAAGCTAAAGAGCTTCTGCACAGCAAAATAACTATTATCAGTATAAACAGATAACCTACAGTATGGGAGAAAATATTTACAAACTATGCATCTGACAAAACTCTAACACCCAAAATCTATAAAGTACTTAAACAAATCAACAAGCAAACAATAAACAGCCCCATTAAAAAACGGGATAAGGACATAAACAGAGAATTCTCAAAAGACAACATATATGCAGCCAACAAGCACATGAAAAAAATGCTCAAAATCACTAATCGTTAGAAAAATGCAAATCAAAACCCCAGTGAGATACCATTTCACACCAGTCAGAATGCAATTATTTAAAAGTCAAAAAATAACAGGTGCTGGCAAGGTTGTTTAGGAAAGAGAATGCTTATACACTGCTGGCTGGGAATGTAAATTAGTTCAACCACACGGAAAGCAGTCTGAATATTTCTCAAACAACTTACAACTACTATTCAACCCAGTCATCACATTAGGAGGCACATACCCAAAGGCATGTTAATCATTCTACCAAAAAGACACATGCACTCACATGTTCACTGTTGTACTATTCACAATAGCAGAGACATGGAATCAACCTAGATGCCCATCAATAATGGACTGGATTTTTTAAATGTGGTACATATACACATGAAATACTATATAGCCATTTTAAAAAATGGAATCCTGTTCTTTGCAGCAATATGGATGTAGCTGGAGGTCATTATCCTAAGTAAATTAACACGGAAACAGAAAACCAAATAGCACATGTTCTCACTTATAAGTGGGAGCTAAACATTCAGTATGCATGGACACAAAGATGGGAATAATAGACACCAGAGCCTACTTGAGAGGGGAGGGTAGGAGGAGGAGGAAGATTGAAAAACTACCTGTCAGGCACCATGCTCATGGCTTGGGGCATGAAATCATTTGTACACCGAACCCCAGCATAATGCAATTTACCCATGTAACAAACCTGTACATGTACCCCCTGAACCTAAAATAAAAGCTGAAGAAAAAAAAAAGAGAGACATGGAGAGAAAATGAAGTAACTTGCCCAAGTGAATATATGGTAGAGCTCACATATGAACTCAGGTGTATTTGACCTTGAAAAATTATGTAACTTGATACTTGAGTAGGACTCTTCTTTTTGTTGAAGAATTTTGCCAAAGACTCAATATTGAAGGTAACAATAAATTTATACTAAAGAAAATCTGCCAGGTGGGCATGTGGCCAACGCCTGTAATCTCAGCACTTTGGGAGGCCGAGGTGGGCAGATCACCTGAGGTCAGGAGTTCGAGACCAGCCTGATCAACATGGAGAAACCCCATCTCTACTAAAAATACAAAAATTAGCCGGGCATGGTGGTGCATGCCTGTAATCCCAGCTACTCAGGAGGCTGAGGCAGGAGAATCGCTTGAGCCTAGGAGGCAGAGGTTGTGGTGAGCTGAGATTGTGCCATTGCACTCCAGCCTGGGCAACAAGAGTGAAACTCCATCTCAAAAAAAAAAAAAAAAAAAAACATATTTCCACAGCACTAACATGATGCTGAGATGATGAGAGATCATCATCTCATCATCTACCTTCAGCAGATAGAAGGCTAAACCCTGAAAAAGAGTTACTGCAGGACAAGAGCTGAGAGAGGGCAAGGAACAATGGACAGACACACAGTTAATCTCAGCTGGTATGTGCATCACCAATGTAAGGGAGTTCTGGTCTGTAAGAACCCAGATAAGTGTCTCAAAGAACCAGCACTTGGACACCTGCAACGGAGGGCTTCTTTGGGCCAGGTATCAGTCAAGAGAGGACCTTAATTATAGGACTAGATAAGTAAGGATTTTTGTGCCTTGCATCTGATTTCCTTTCCTCTGTAAGTACTAAAATGGGAGGCAGAAGAAATACAGAAAAATTGAAGACTAGATTACATCCTCTTCCCCCGTGGGTCCCAGTTGTGAGTATGGCCCACAATTGGAAGAGAGAAAAGAGGCTATGAATTGGATGTGAGACTCAAGCTTTTAGCATTTGGTAGGAATTTTAATACTTGGAATCAAGTCTTAGTTACCAATGGGGTACTATTCTTACAACAAAAAGGGTCAAAACTCTAGGATTTGCCCAAGGACAAGAGAGAACAAAGCATGTTAAAAGATAATAGTTAAGGTGGGGTGTGCAGATGTGTCCAATGCTCCCCCCACCAACAAGTACATTTAAAAATCCGAAGCAATATTTGATGAAATGATACTAGAGTAAAAGGGAGCCATCTCAAAGGGTACTAAAGTTAAAAAAAAAATGCAAGACAGCATAATTAGGTTTTTTAAAGTATTCACGAGAAAGAATAATGTTTACCTATGTGGCTTGTCATCAGTGAGAAAGGAGGAATTACTTTTCATTTTATAACCTTTCCATGGTGTTTCATTTTTTACCATATATATACTATAGTTAAAATATCAGTTAAAATGATTTCATTTATTTCTGGATATAATATGAAGCAAGCTTTTGAAATTTTTTTAAAATTAATTTCAGCCAAGCCTCCAGTTGTTTTGTCTATTCACTTACAAAGAATCAGGAAAATGTATTGTTTTTACAAAAATAATTGTACATTCTTCCTTGTACTATATCAGTCAATAGTTTAAGGGGAAAGAAACCACTTTGGACACTTTCATTCAAGATCCCCTCACCTTGGGTTGTGTCTGGTATTTTTCTTAGTCCATTTGGGCTGCTATAACAAAACACCTTTGAGTAATTTATCAACAACAGACATTTTTCACAGTTCTTGAGGCTCGGAAGTCCAAGATCACGGCAGCAGCGCATGTTTGGTGAGGGCCTGCTTCCTCAAAGAGGGCACCTTTTCACTGTGTCTTCACATGGTGGAAGGTGTTCTCTCAGGCCTCTTTTAGAAGGGCACTAATCCCATTTATGATGGTTCCAGCCTCATGACCTAAATAACCCTACTTCCCTAGGGGTTAGATTTCAACATAGGAGTTTCAAGGAAACACAAACATTCAGACTAAAGCAGTATTTCTAACTCTAGCATAGCTGTCATTGGCCAGGGTTCTGAAGCAGCCAGAGCTGTGTGTTTTCACTTTGCGCCACAGCCATGCTTGTGATGAAAGCTGCAGGAAGCAACTGATTGGTGTGTGCACGGAAAGATCCCATTTGCTGATGAGGGAGTTCCAGAGTAATGCCAGCCCTGTCACTGAAACTTACCACACAGAACCTCAAACTCCAATTATCACTCATTTTCTCCACCTTCTTATCACTTGTATTTGACAGCTGTTCAGTGACAATGAAAGTAAAGTTTTCCATCTCAGGTATTATGCTGGTGGGCCAGATTAACTTCTGGAAAGATTTAATTATCTTTGAGAGGACAGCTCCTCTAATAACGTCCCTTTTTCTATCTTGCCCAAATTAGTATTTGCTTCAGTGATTCTCATCCTGAGACTTAGCTCCCCTGTCACCATACACTGAGTGGGCTTTGTTAAAAAACCAGAGGCTGAGCCTCTTTTTAAGAAACACTAATTCTGTGGCTGCCTACTTCCAGCTGTATCTCGATACACAGAAATGCACTTGAGGTTGTCCATCAGGATAAGCATTAAAATTGGGTCACAGAAAAAAAGCAGGTTATGAAAGCGCCTGTGTGGAATGAGCTCTTTAAAATGAATGTGTATGTCTAGAAAAATACATCAGTATGTGATCAGTGACTATCTGTATGGTGACTAATTACCTTTATTTGCTTTATGCTGATGCACTTTATGATTTTCTTCCAGTACATATATATCGCATCTTTAATCACACAAAATAACAAAGCTATTTCAAACATTTAATTGTTATTATTTCAGAGTTAGGGAATTTGAAAAGTGTTTAGCGAAGTCTTCAAACTTGAGAAATAGCTCTAAAAAGACCTTTTGAAACTGGCAGTCATGATACTCTACACTTTTCCAGCTCTTATTCATTTGCTGAAATGGTTTGTTTGTAGTAAGCCTACTTTCTAATTTGTCTGAATTTCTAAGTAGAAAGGCATGGGGAATGATATGGCATCAGTAATTGAATAGCATGCTAACAATGCCGGAGTTTTCCGTATCTCTGTAGACAAACTGTGTGTGTAGGAGGAAGGGAGGGTGTATGTGTGAGAAATCTTCTCTAGATGGTCCACTGGGAAAGGGTTACAATCACAGCAAATGAAGTTCTTCAGAAGTCCTCACAGCTGGAGACAGACAGCAGCACACACAAGATAGGGAGGAGTGTTTTTTTCCTGCACGCACCCCAAACTGCCCCCATGTGACTGCATGCTACAGTATTCGCTGGTAGTTGGACATGAGGTGAGCCCAGAGCTTTGAAGGCAGACATCTCTTCTCAGCATGCTGGTGACCTGCGAAGCTGCCCAGAGACAGAGGGGTGGGAAAAAAAATGGCTACAGCTGTTTCTGGCTGATCCTCTGATGCTGGCATTTGGGGCAATATGTCTGAGGTATCTGTTTTTAGCCAGCATGCTAAGTATTACTGTTCTTCCACAAGACCGCAGATTTATCTTAGGGCTTATAGGGATCTAATAAATAGCATTATTCTTATTCCTTACCTGTGTTTAATAATTAGAATGATTGAGAAGCTGAAAAGATGAAAATCAAAATGCCAGATTTATTTTTGATAGAACTGTTGAAGAACAAGGCTTAGGTGTGGGCTACAATTGGGCTTCCTGACAATGTACCCCAAAATTAGCCCTGCACAGACATAGGCAGTACTTGTGAAACTGCAGGTCTGTGTTTATGTTGTGGGTACCCTGATAAGTCCACAGCACAGAGGAGCACATCAGATTGCTTGCTCTCTGCAGGCAGGCAAACGTCACAGAGAAGAAAAGTGAGAGGAATGCCAGCCCAAACATGTGTAGCTTATTTCCTCAACTTACCAATCAGATAACAGAAGGAGTATGTGAGAAGGGCAGGAAGAGAGTCCAGGTGTGGATAGACAATACTAGGGGAATAAGTTGTTTACCTAGAGTGTTTGGTCTTACTTGCATTCTAGTCCTCACCATCACAACTAGCTCTGTAAAGTTGGCAGAGAGGGGTCATTAACCTTTTTGTGTCTATTTTCTCATCTTTTTGATAGTGTGTTCGTCCAAATTAGTAATAACCTAATTAGGGTGCTCTTTTATAATCTAACTTCTTCCAGAATTCTTTCCAATTTTCAAAATTTTATTCTATGTTTTTTTTCTTCCCTAAGGTATCACCATCCACTATATATGTTGAGCTCCCTTGATATTAAAACACAAAAATGTGAACAGGGTGGAATACATGCTAAAAAATATTTTAGAGCAATTAACCATCATTGACCCAAGGGAAACAATCTGAAATGGTAAGTACTAAATGATTTGTAAAAGTTGATTAAACATTCAAATAAGAGCAACATTCAGTGATGATTTATACCTTTCTCCTCTATGAATATGCAGTATGCTAGAAGATAGTTTCCCAGTTTTATCCACATCATGCAATTTGCTCATATCTATTACTATAAAGGACTATTCACTTTGAAACTTGAGTCATCTGAGAGAGAATATAAATAAACAAGACCACATTAGCTGCCAGAATTGGAGATCAAGTCTGGGTGTTAGCCAAGCATAGGTGATGGTGAAGTGTGGAAATTACCTAATAGCAAGGCTCAAATCTGACAGAAGAATGTATTAACACATCATGTAGCATGGCCCTCAACCCAAACAGAAATTCACTTCTTAAGCTGTTTTCGCATATAACGGAACAGAAATAGGGGATAACCACAGATAACTAAACCACTAAGTCACCACTTCCCCAACAGGCAGAGTTAGGGAAAAGAAAATGGACAAGTTTATGCCCTTCACTCATTCAACAAGAAGTTTTTGAGTACCTTCTATGTGCCAGGCACTGTGTCAGGAACTAGAGGTTATGGTAGTAAGACTAAGGCCTTATTTTGAGTTTTCTCCCAAATGAGACATTTTCAAAACTGATTGAAACAAAGTGAGCTATCTGTCTTTAGTAAGGCAGTAAACAGTAAAGAGCATGATAGAATAGAGTATCCCAAACAGAGCAATTTATCCTACTGATGATTCATGACAAAGTTTCTCAGGCCCAGAACAAAGTGAAAAAAATCAGATGTATGTGAATGTGGAGGTGGGGAGTGTGATTTGTTGAGTAAGGTTTGAAAGAACTGTTGGAAAAAGTACTTAGTCTAACCTTAGTCCCTCCAAATTTTTTGGTATAAAAATTTTTCATAAAATGTAATTTCATAAAACACAATATTAGTTGATTCTCTTTTTAATGTCCTCGTTTTGCAAACTAAAAAGGTAGCAACCCTATGTCAGTCCCCAAATTGTTTTAGAAATGTTACTTGTTCTTAATTACTGAAGGTTTGGGAATTCTATTAGAAACAATAAGGAAGGTATGCAGATTGAGTTGGCAGATTTTCTATGCCCTTGAATGAAAAGGGGAGTTGATAAACCTCAAATTAGTAGATATTGACATAGTAAGGAAAAGTAGGTTGACATATAGTAAGTGCAAAATCATTGAGTCAGCTCTCCTTATTTTGTAGATTGATTCTAAAGCCTGGGTCTAGATTGTCTGGATCACAGGCTTGTTGGGATGCAAAACATTTTTCTTCAGGAACTCTGAATACACTGTTCAACAGTAGCCAGTTTTTATCGTCTGGTTTTCACCCATTTGAGGGATAAAACTGAAGGAGGAGGAAGCTGGCAAACTTCTCCGTAGGAAATACACAAGCCTTGCTCTTAAGAGAACAAATCCTACTTTTGCTATTTCTGTATGAGACAAAACAAATAACTAAATTATAACAAACCGGATATGGAATATAAACAGCAGAAGTCTAGAGCTCATATTTGAAAGGTAACTTATGGATCAGATACGTTTCCCCAAAAATTCGTATGTTGAAACCCTAATTCTCATGTGATGGTATTTGGAGGTAGGGCCATTGGGAGGTCATTATGGTTAAATTAAGTCATAAGGTAGAGCTCCCCATGATGGAATTAACACCCTTATAAAAAGAAGAGGAGACACAACATCCCCTCTGTCTGTGTGCACTTACTAAGGAAAGGTCAAGTCAGGATATAACCAGGAAGAGGGCCCTCCCTAAGAACCTGACCATGTGTCACCCTGACCTCAGACTTCCAGCCTTCAGAATCATGAGAAATAAATGTTTGTAAGTCTATGGTAATTTTTATAGCAGCCCAGACTAAGACAGAAATTGGTAGTGAGAGGTAGGGTGCTGCTATAACACCTAAAAATGTGCAAGCAGTTTTGGAACTGGGAAATGAGTAGAGGCTGGATGAATTTGGAGGTACATGATGGAAAAAGTCAATATTGCCATGAAGGGAGTTTCAAAGGTCATTCTTGTGAAGGCTTGGAAAGAAAGACAGCTGGAAATAAAAAGTTTCTATTTTCTTTGAGAATACATAAATACTCATGAACAAAATATTGGTAGAAATATGGATAGTAAAAGCCATTCTGATAATATCTCAGACAAAAATAAGCAACATGTTATTGGAAACTGGAGGAATGGTGACCCCTTTTTATAAAGTAGCAAAGAAGTTGGCTGAATTGTTCATGTTCTAATGTTTTGTGAAAAGGTGAAATTTGGGAATAATGAAATTTTATATTTAGCTGAGGAGATTTCTAAGCAAAGTGTTGAAGTGGTGGTTTGGTTCCTCCTAACAGCTTATTGTTAAATGCAAGAAGCCAAATGAATTGAAGATGGAATTGATCATCAAATATGTGTTTGGGAAGAGGAGGGTAGAGGAAGAAGGAATTGTTGAACAAAAAGAAACCAGAACTTAAAGACCTGGAAAATTCTCAGCCTATCTGTATTTTTAAAAATGAGAACACATGTTCAGAAAAGAACTCTAAGAGTGCAGGCTTCACGATCATTTAATAAGGAGATTACTGCATGTGTGAACCACTATCCTAGTTAGCCACTCAGCAGGAACACTGCCAGTTTTAACTGAAGGGGATGGAGATAGGACAGAATGAAGAAAGACTGTCAAATGTCTTAATTTTATAAGAGAACTATGGAATACTATGGCCACAAATGTGCAGTGTTTGAAATTAAGAGACGATTTGGCCGGGCATGGTGGCTCACACCTGTAATCCCAGCACTTTGGGAGGCCGAGGTGGGCGGATCACGAGGTCAGGAGATCAAGACCATCCTGGCTAACACGATGAAACCCCATCTCTACTAAAAATACAAAAAACTAGCCAGGTGGTGGTGGCCGGCACCTGTAGTCACAGCTACTTGGGAGGCTGAGGCAGGAGAATGGTGTGAACCTGGGAGGCCGAGGTTGCAGTGAGCTGAGATTGCACCACTTCACTCCAGCCTAGGTGACAGAGCAAGACTCCATCTCAAAAAAAAAAAAAAAAAAAAAAAGAAAGAAAGAAAAAGAGAGAGAGAGAGAAAGGGGAAAAAAAGAAAATAAGGGAAGATTTATACTGAAGATAATTCAGAGATAATCAGGACTGCCTCCACAGTTTCAAAGGTGTGGGGGCATCAGACAGCCCCACAGTTTGGGGTGACAAAGCTACTGAGGCACAGCTACCAGAAGCCTTAGAGTCATGACCCCTACCTGGCAGACCTCTGGGAATAGGATCTCCAACTGGCATAGCTCTGAAAAGGCAACCCTGACCTGGTATAGCTTTGAAGGCAGGATCTCCATCCTAGTGTGTTCAAAAGAGGGGACCTCTACCTTGTTAAAATTTGTTCATAACATTTGTTAGAGACCATATGGAAGATTTTATTCAAAAAGGGCTACTGCAATGGGGGCTTTTCAGTAGGGGAGAGAGATCAGGTTCAATTCTGAAAACAACAAGGACAAGTGAAAATGTATAACTAAGGAGTAGGTTTAGGGTGGGGGTCAGTGGATTACTAAGAGAAAACATTAAGGCTATGGGGCATTCTGGCTAAACTGCTTGACAGGTTTCTTGCTGAAGGCAGACCAGAGTGATAAGATATCAAGAATGCGGACTTTTCACTGAACTGACTCATCAGAATTCTTGCTAAAACTGAACTAACTGGCCCAGGGACAGAGCCCAAGGTCAAGACCAGATCAAAAAGAGTAGGACCTTGTCTCAAGTTTGGTCAAGGAGAGACTCTGTCAAACCTCCCTGTCGTTCAAGGGAAAAAGAGATAGTCTTCTTTTCTTTGAACAATGTAAGTCCATTTCTCATTCAGAGACTTTTGTTTATTAAGGACCAGTGGAACTCTTTGTTAAGACTTCACAGTAGAGAAGCCAGTCAAGAAGATTTATACACATTGGACTTAAAGTATCTTTAGATAATAGAGTGAAGATCGCAGAGGCAGTCCCTCAGATTTCCTGGTTGGCTGTTTGAATACTTTTGTGATGGCATAGACATCAGTGTCATGAATTTTTTTTTTTCTTTTTTTTTTTTTTTTTGAGAACAGCATGGAAGTGTTTGGTTTTAGCTCACAGGGCTTCTTTAGATAATCCAAATAAGGATCAGGGCAATCAGGTTTTAGTTCTCAATGGTGCCATGTCAGAAGAGTGGGAGAAAAATTGGAAACATTAGAGAGTTGTAGCCAGATATTGGAGAAAACTAAAATAATTGATCCTGTCCAGGTTAGAAATAGAAAAAAAAAAAAAAAGGTACATCAAGAGGTGAGAAATAGCCCAAAGGCAATGAATACCCACAAGGATGGACTATAGTTTTCTACTAAAAGATAAAATATCTTTCTACAGTCATTCCTCATTTTGATTAAAGTTAATCAAAATAAGACTACTTTTCTTCGTAAAATAAGTCTGGTCTCATTAAACTTGGCCAGATTATGTAAGAGCAGCAATAATAGAGATTGACTGCATAGGACCCTTTTTAAGTCAGATTTGCTGGAATAATAATCTGAGATTCTAATAAGGAATCTCAGATTAGACTTTCAAAAAAGCCTCTCAAGGCTAGAAAATAAAGCCAAGAACTTGCCATTAGACTGTGCCTGCCATAACTAGATTTGAGTGAATTCATTTCTTCTTGAGGTCTCCAAAATATCCTATGTTTCCTAGGCCAACCAGGAAATGACTGACCAGGAAATGACTCAACTGTAAGATTGGGAAACTTATAATCCAAGTATCAGAACAGCTTTTCCAAGAGGGCTGTATAAGCATTCATTCCTTAAGTCATCCTCAGTTTATTAAAATGGTCTGATCATAACTGATTCCAGGTACATCATACTCAAATAAGACATTTCAATCAAAACCTGGATAACAAATGTTTCCAATTATGTTCTGTTACAAGAATAGCATGTTCTTATTAAACTTATGCAAATAACTACATTACCGTAAAGAATATTCAGAATTATAGAGGGATCAGGTAGAGAGAGAAATAAATGCTTCACTTTTATTTACAAAGGTATAAAATCCAAATTGTTGAGAGTTAGAGACTGCTTAATGGAAAAGAAAAAGGGGTTCCTTATATATGGACTATAGAACTTTAAAGGACCAGTAAGTTTTCAGCACAAAGAAATAAAAATATACCATGTGGAAGGGAAATAATCAGCCTGCTCTAGCCATTCTGTCCCACCTAAGGCAGGTATGGTCTGAGAAGCATTCGTGAAATTCAGTCTAGAAGCAAATGATCACCAAAGACTGAGACTTAATCATCAGATCATAGAATGCTTCTCCTCTTCCCACACCTTACCACCATATTAATAAGGCCTAGCCTATTTACAGCAGTTTCTTTTATCCATTACATGGTGTCTGACTATAAAGTTTACTGAACAAACTAAGAGCTGAAAAACAGAAGTTGAAGAGAGAGCATCAGAATCAGACATGGCAGAGATGTAGGAACTAGCAGACCAGGAATTTGCGATAACTCATTTAATATGCTAAAAAAAAACCCTAAAGGATAAAGTGGACAGCATGCAAGAACAGATTGGCAGTATAGTAAGAGAGACAGAAATCATAGGAAAACAACTTTAAAATGTTAAAGATCAAAGAAAGAAATTAAGAATGCCTTTGATGGTGCTATAGTTTGAATGCGTCCCCCCAAAGTTTATATGTTAGAAACTTGATCTCTAATGTAGAGGTGTGGGAGATAGGGCCTAGTGAGGGCTAAGAGCTCTGCCCTCATGAATGGATTAATGTCATTATTGTGGAAGTGGGTTCATTATCACAGGACTGGGTTCTTATAAAAAGATGAGTTCGGCTCCCTTGTTCACTTTCTCTCACTCTCTCTTTGCCCTTCTGCTATGGGATGACAAAAAAAGTGGCTTTGAAAGATGCCAGCCCCTCAGTCTTGGGCTTCGCAGTCTCCAGAACCATGAGCCAATAGGGTTTTGTTCATTATAAATTACCTTGTCCGTGGTATTCTGTTATAGCAGCAAAAATGGACTAGTACTAAAAATTGGTACCAAGAATTGAAGTTGTTGTTATAACAAATACACGAAAATGTGGAGGTGGCTTTGGAACTGGGTAATGAGTAGAGGCTGAAACAGTTTTCTAGAAAATGCTGGGAAAAGCCTATATTTTCATAAAAGGAGCATTAAAGGTGATTCTGGTGAGGGTTTAGAAAAAAAGAAGAGCTGTAGGGAAAATATTTAAGTTCCTAGAGATTACTTTCAAGTGGTCATGATTAGAATGTTGGTAGATGTATAAACAGTAAAAGCCATTCTGATGAGGTCTCAGATAACAATGAGGAATATCTTCTTGGAAACTGGAGTAAAGCCTATTCTTGTTATAAAGTGGCAGAGAACTTGGCTGGAACATGTTCATGTCCTAGGGCTTGGTGGAAGGCAGAGTTTAAGATCACTGAACTAGAATATCTGGCAAAAGAAACCTCTATGTAAAATATGAAGGAGCTCTGTGGCTTCTTTTAACTGCCTAGAGTAAAATAAGAGAGAAGAGAAATTATTTAAAGATGGAATTTATAATTAAAAGGAAAACAAACAGATTTTTAAGATTTGCAGCCTTGTCACATAAAGAACAACAAAACTTACAAGGATCCAGCTAAGTGATGCTTGATAAAGGGATCAGTATGGCTAGAAAAAATTCCAGGTGGTATTCATCTAGATAATGGCAGAATGGCCCTAAAGACACTTGGAAATATTTGAGGCTACCCTTCCCATCACAGGCCCAGAGCTTTGGAAGGCAGAATGGTTTTGAGCGACAGGCCAGAGGCACCCTCCATAGGCTTGCTTCCCTGGGATGCCTCAAGTCTCTGCTCCCACATCCCAGCATGATACTCTTCAGATGCTCCAGTTGTGGCTCAAGCAGGCCTGGGTGCAACTCAGACCTCTGCTCCATAAAGTACGAGCAGTAAACCTTGATGTTATTCATGTGGTGCCAATTTTTTAGGCTTGCAGAATATACAGGGTGTGGGGCCATGGCAGCATTCACCCAGACTTCAAAGAATGTATCAGACAGCCTGGGGGCCCAGGTAGAAACTTATTGCAGAGGTGGAGCTACCACAGTGATCCCCAAGTAGGGTAATGCCCAGTGGAACTGTGCAGTCAGAGCTGCCACAGAGAACCCAGAACTGTAGAGTTACCAGCATACAGCACAGTCTAGGAGAGCTGAAGGCAAAAGACTCCAATCCATGAGAGCTCCTACATGGGCTAAACTCAGCAAAGCCATGGGGCAGGGCGGCCTGAGGCCTTGGTAGCTCAAGCCCTACCCTCGTATGTCTGGAAGGTAGGACATGGAGTCAAAGATGATTATTTCCAAGACTCAGGATTTAGTTTTGCTTGCCTGGTTGGGTTTTGAACTTACTTGAGACTAGTTAGCCCTCCCCACTTTTTTAAACCTATTTCTCACTTTTAGAATGGGAACATTTATCTTATGGCTGTCCTACCACTGTATTTTGGAAGTAGATGACTTGTTTTTCTTTCACAGGGCCACAGATGAAGGAAAATTTGCCTCATGATGAGTCATGTCTCAAGTTTCACCCATATCTGATTTAGATGAGGCTTTGGACTTGGACTTTTGAGTTGATGCTAGACAAAGGTAAGACTCTGGGGTTACTGGGATGGATTAAATGTATTTTGCATGTAAGAAGCACATAAATTTGGGGGTCCATGGGTGGCATGCTATGATTTGAATGTATCTCCCAAAGTTTATGTGTTGGAACTTGATCACTAATGTGGAGGTTTTAGGAGGTGGGCCCTGATGGGAGGTGTTTGGGTAATGAGGGCTCTGCCCTCATGAATGGATTAATGCCATTATTGTGAGTGCATTTATTATTACAGGAGGGTTGCCTTATTTAAAAAAAAAAAAGACTTTATCCCCCCGGCTCTCTTTCTCACCCTATCTTTGCCCTTCTACCATGGCACAACACAGTGAGAAAGTTCTAGCTAGATGCCAGCCCCTCTGGAGGCTAGATTCCAGCCTCCAGAACTGTAAGCCAATAAATTTCTGTTCATTATAAATTACCCTATCTGTGGTTCTATTAGTCCATTCTCACGCTGCTATTAATATAAATAACTACCTGAGACTGGCTAATTTATAAATGAAAAAGGTTTGACTCACATTTCTGTGTGGCTGGGAAGGCCTCAGGAAACTTACAATAATGGCAGAAGGGAAAGTAAACATGTCCTTCTTCACATGGCAGCAGGAAAGAGAAGTCCAGAATGAAGTAGGGTAAAGCCCCTTATAAAATCATCAGATCTTGTGAGAACTCACGCACTATCATGAGAACAGCATAGGGCAATTGACCCCATGATTCAATTACTCCCACAAGTTTCTTCCCAGGACACATGGGGATTATGGGAACTACAATTTAAGATGAGATTTGGGTGGGGACACAGTCAAACCGTATCAGTGGTAGTCTGTTATAGTAGCAAAAACAGACTAAGATAGATGGGCTTAGTATACTGGACATAGCTCAATGAAGAATCTCTAAAATTGAGAATATATCAATAGAAAACTCTAAAACAGAAAAGCAAAGAGAAAGAAGGAAAAAAGAAAAGAAAAAAATAGAATATCCAAGAACTGTGGGATAACTACAAGAAAGAAAGGAACAGGAGAAATACTTGAAACAATAATGACTGGATATTTCCCCCAAGTTAATGCCAGACACTGAACCACAGATTTGGGAAGCTCAGAGTAAATCAAACAGGATAAATGACCAAAAAAACATAAAACATAAACAAGAAAACCCTATACCTATCAAACTATAGAAAAGCAAAGATACAGAAAACAATCCCAAAAGAAGCCAGAGAGAAAAAGCATCTTACCTACAGAGGACCAGTGATCGAAATTATATCTGACTTCTCAGAAATCATGCAGGCAAAAACAGTGATTTAAAGTGTTGATAGAAAAAAAAAAAACATCAACCTAGAATTCTGCACATCCTGTGAAATTATCCTTCAGAAATAAAGGAGAAAAAGATTTTCTCAAACAAAAATTGAGAGAACTTGTTGCCAGTGGATCGGTCTTGCAAGAAATATTAAAAGCCGTTCTTTAAAGAAAGCAATACAATATAGGTCAAAAACTGAGCTCTACATAAAGGAAGCATGTGGAAGAAGAAATAAAATAAAAACTTGTGTTTTCCTTATCCTTAATTAATCTAATGGATAAATTTGTTCAAGGTAATAATAGCGACAATGTATCTGATTATATATGTTTATTTTTTATGTATGTGTATGCTGTGTATACATATATAAGTGAAACGAATGACAGCAATGATAAAAGGGATGGGAGAGAGAAATTGGAATTTTGTTATTATAAGCTGCTAACACTTCCCTTGTAGTATAGTGTTATTTGACAATGGACTGAGATTAGTTGTACATGTATATTCCAAATTATATAACCACTCAAAAACAGTAAAAAAAAAAAAAAAATATATATATATATATATAAAAACTGGCAAACTAAATAAAATTGAATTACACAAACTGCTCAATTAGAACCACAAAAAGCAAAAAAAAAAAAAAAAAAAGTGGAACATAACAATAGGAACAAACAAAAGGCAAAAAAATCAATAGAATTGCAAAAAGAAACAGAAGAATCCACTATTATAGGTGAGGAGTTTGAGATTCCTCTATTAGAAATGGATAGATCCAGCAAGCAAGAAGGATACAACTGAACTCAAGAACACCATCAATCAGTTGTATATAATTGACACCTAGATACTACTTCATCCAACAACAGCAGAATATACTTTCTTCTAAAGCTCGCATGAAACATTCACCAAGGTAGACCACATTCTGGATCACAAATCCCACCTTAACAGATTTAAGAGAAGAGAAATTATATGTCTGTTCTCAGATCAAAATGAAATTAAACTAGAAATCAGTAACAGAAAGAATTGGAAAATCCCAAAATATGTGGAGGCTAAGCACATTTCTGAATAACACATGGGTCACAAAAGAATCTTAAGAGAAATTTTTAAGTATTTTGAATTTATTGAAAATTAAAATATAACATCAAATTTGGTGAGAGGCAGTGAAAGAAGTGCTTAGAGGAAATTTTATAGCATTTTCTTCATGTATTGTAAAATAAGACAGATCTAAAATCAATGATCTATGTTTTTATCTTAGGAAACTGGAAACAGCAAATTAAACTCAAAGTAAACAGAAACTAAAGTTAGAGCAGAAATCAATAAAATTGGAAATACAGAAAATCAATGAAGCCAAAAGCTAGGTTAAGATTAAAAAGATCAATAAAATTGATAGGCCTCTAGCCAGACTAAGGAAAGAAGAATTATACACCATAATTTATCTCAGGTATGAAAGGCTGGTTCAACATTGAAAATCAATTAATTACATATCAATACATTACATATAAAGGCTAAAAAATAAAAATCACATGATCACATCAATAGATGCAAAAAAGCATTTGACAAATGCCAATACCATTCATGATTTAAAAAAAAAACTCTCAGTAAACTAAGAATAGATGGAAATTTTCTCAACTTGAAGAGTATCTGCAAAAAAAGCTGTAGTTAACCTCATACTAAATGTTTACAAACTGGAAGTGTTCTTACTAAAATCAGGAACAAGGAAACGATGTCTCCTCTCATCACTACTTTTTTGTTTGTTTTGGGGTGTTGCTCAAATACTCCCAAGTGGCCTTTATTTCATAAAATTATTTTCATTAAAATTCTTTCATCTACTCGTTTTACTGTGTGATGCTATTTAAATGGAAAAAACAATTGGCAAACTCACAAATTATGTCCTTCAAGTCATTTCTTCTCCTTTGAGGCTGAACGTATCAGACAGCATTAGTTCCCAGGCCTAGGCCAGTGAATTCTTAATGCTCTCACATTAACCTGAACTTGGGCTTTCACATGAGGTCGGGTACCCATTATACCAAAGGTGATTCTGAATCTTGTAATGTGGCCCAGGCAGAGGTTTAGATATTGTATGTCCTTGTGTGTGCTATTTCCCCCAGCCCATTACTGAACCAATAAGCCAGTCTCTGAAAACCCTGGTCTACATGGGATGAAGTCTACCATTAGGAAGGATGGAGAAATAAGATGTAAGCCAGAATTGCAGAAAATAAAAATGATGGGAACTTCTACATGAGACCTATATTAGGTTTTCTATTTTGTTACTTTAATAAATTGCCACAATTTTAGCGGTTTAAAACATGTTATCATCTGACAATTCTATTGGTCCAAAGTCCACCTGGTCTCACTGGACTAAAATTAAGGTGTCAGCAGCGCTGCGCTCCTTTCAGGAGTCTCTAGGAGAGAATCTACTTTCTTGCCTTTTCCAGTTTCTAGACGGCACACACACTCCTTGGCTTCTGACCCTTTCCTTCCCATCTTCAAAACCAGCAGTGTCTAGTCAAGTCTTTCTTAAAAGTCTCTTTGACATGGACTCTTTTTTGCCTTCCTCTTCCACATTGAGGGATCTTTGTGATTACATTGGAGCTCACCTAGTAAGGCAGATGCTCTCCTTGTTTTAAGGTCAGCTAATTAGCAACCTTATTTCCCTTTTGTTTTGCAACCTAACAAATGCACAGGCTCTGAGGATATGTAGTAGGAAGGGGTGTTATTCTGCCAACTCCTTTTTGAGAGGACTGTGTCTATTTGGCAAAATTTTTTTTTTTTTTTTTTTTTGAGACAGGGTCTCGCCCATCACTAGTTTTTAACATCACACTGGAAGTCTGAACTAATGAAATAAGACAAGAAAATAAAAGGAATACTGATAGGGGAGGAAGCCATAAGCCTATCTTTGTCTGCAGATGACATAATCATCTATGTAGAAAATCCAAAAGAATTCTGGAATAGGCAATTATAGCAAAGTTTCAGGATAAAAGATTAGTATACAAAACAAATCACGTTTATAATAAAACACAATACCATTTACAGTAGCATCTCATAAAAATGAAAATACTTAGGAATAAATCTAACAAAATATGTGCAAGATCTGTATGAGGAAAACTACAAAAGTGATTAAAGAAATCAAGAACAAACTAAATAAAAAGAGATACTCCATATTTATGGGTAGGAAAACTTAATATCGTCAAGAGGTCAGTACTTTCCAACATGAGCTATAGATTCCGTGCAATGCCAACCAAATTCCAAGAAAGTTATTTTGTGGATACAGTATTGACAAACTGATTCTAAAGTTTATATGGGGAGGCAAAAGACTCAGAATAGCCAACACAATCTTGAAAGAGAACAATAAAGTTGGAAGACTGACAATATCCAACTCTAAGACTTATTGTAAAGCCATAGTAATCAAGACAGTGTGGTATTGGTGAAAGAATAGACTGATATATAGTAGAAAAATATATCAGTGGAACAGAATAGAGAGCCCAGAAATAGACCCACATTAACCTAATCAACTAATCTTTGACAAAGGAGCAAGGGTAATACAGTACAGAAAAGATAGCACCACAAGTAGTGCTAAGCAACTGGATATCTACATACAAAAAATATGAATCTAGACACAGATAATATACCCTTTGTAATAATTAATTTAAAATGGATCATGGAACTAAATATAAAAGGCAGAACTATAAAATTCAAAGATAACATAGGGGAAAACCTAGATGACCTTGGGTATTATAATGACTTTTTAGATATAACATGAAAGGCATGATCTATGAAAAAAATCATTGATAAGCTGGACTTTATTAAAATTAAAAACTTCTCTGCAAAATACAGTATGAATAGAACAAAATAAGCCATAGATGAGGAGAAAACATTTGCAAAAGACACATCTGATTAAAAAAAACTGTTACCCAAAATATAAAAAATGACTCAAAACTTAACAGTAAAAAAAAAAAAAAAAAAACAATTAAAAAATAGAACAGAGAACTTGACACCCCATCAAAGAGGATATACAGATGGCAAATAAGCATATGAAAAGATGTTCCATATCACACTTCAGAGAAATGCAAATTAAAATAATAACATACCACAATACACCTATTGGAATGACCAAAATTCACAACACTGACAACACCAAAAGCTATTGATGGTATGGAGCAACAGGAATTCCCATACATTACTGGTGAGAATGGAAAAAGGTAAGGCTGCTTTGGAAGACTGTGTACCAATTTCTCACAAAACTAAACATACTGGTACTATATGATCCAGCAATTGTGCTCCTTGGCATTTACTCAAAGGAAATAAAAACTTACATCCATATAAAAAGCTGTGCATGGATTTTTATAGCAGCTTTGTTCATAATTGACAAAACTTGGAAGCAACCAAGATGTACTTCAATAGGTGAATACATAAACTGTGGTACATACAGAAAATGGAATATTAGTGCTGAAAATTAGACATCAAGTCATGAAAAAACATGGAGGAAGTTAAAACACATATTACTAAACATAAGAAACCACTCTGAAAAGGCTGCATACTGTATAATTCCAACCATATTATATTCTGGAAAAGGCAAAACTACAGAGACAGTAAAAAAAAAAATCAGTAGTTGCCAGGAATTGGGGGTAGAAAGTGATAAATGGGCAGAACACAGGATTTATTTTTTTATGGGGGAGGTTAGAAATGCTGGTTTGTTTGTTTTTTTATTTTACTTTAAGTTCTGGGATACATGTGCAGAATGTGCAGGTGCCATAGCGGTTTGCTTCACTGATCAACCTGTCATCTAAGGTTTTAAGCCCCACATGCATTAAGTATTTGTCCTAATGCTCTCCCTCCCCTTCCACTGGCTGCTCCCCGGTCAACAGGCCCTGGTGTGTGATGTTCCCCTCCCTCCCTGTGTCCATGTGTTCTCATTGTTCAACTCCCACTTATGAGTGAGAACATGCAGTGTTTGGTTTTCTATTCCTGAGAACACAGAATTTTTAGAGCAGTAAAACTACTCCCTACAATACTATAATGGTGGAAGTGTCCGTATACATTTGTCCAAACCCTTAGAACATACATCAACAGTGAACCCTAATGTGAACTGTGGACTTTAGGTGATTATGATATGTCAATGTAGGTTCAACTGTAACAAATGCACCACTCTGCCGGGGGATGTTGATAATGGGACAGGAGATGCATGTGTGAGAGCAGGGAGCATGTGAGAAATATCTGTATTTCCTTTCATGTGGCTGTAAACTTAAAACTGCTTTTTAAAAATCCAGTGAGATTATTAAAATGGCACAATTGACAAGGGAATTTGTTTCTGTGGTATATAACATTTTAAAATAATAAGTGAAATTACAATGAATAACATACTAGGACATATCATGGAAAGTAAGGATATCGACAAAGGTTAGAAATTTCATATAATTTCTGAAATATTTATATTAATATTTACCCATGCAAACATAATTTAGGAAAGATTAGCATCTTTCCTTTTATGACAATGCTTTACATGAAATTCAGTGTATCAACGAATGAAATTATCTTTAACATGTCTTTTTCTACAAAGTGAAAGAACAAATATTTTGAGATTTTCCAGAGGGGGGCCTCTGGAAAACCTCAAGATCAGTTTGAAAATAATATTTCATTTAGGATATGATTTCAGGAACGCACAATTGCCAAAAATACAAAAAATAACTTAGCTCTTTTAAAAGTGAAACATCTCATTTCTCTTAAATAATCGAGGACATGGTAAAGGTGAACATAAATCACAAGAAAATATTCTGATAAAACACAGAATCTTTGTTTCCTAGGCAGATCATTTGAAAGATAAGGTAAAACCTTTTTACAGTTTCTGGTTAACAAGAGATCAATAATCCCCGAGAATGTTGTCATTTTTGACAGAAAGACACCAAAATTCTAGGTTTATATCACTGTACTTTTAATATTGAGTTCATTTTTTAAAAACAATTTATTAAATAAACGCATTTACCCTTAGCTGTCTCAACTACACGTAAAATTACTTCTCTGCAAACCTTCTACAACTTTCTGTATTCATTCTGATTTAGAGGTTTTTTTCCATACATTTCCCTCTCTCATTCTAGAATAACCAGCCGTTCTACTTCACAAAAAAATTACTCTCTTTTCCTTAACAAAAACACATCCTTTATACCTTGTATAGTTTTATCAAAAAATATATCCTACTTTTCTTGTAGACTTTGCATGCAGAGTTGTTTCTCTTATGATTTTAGTAGCCTTATTCCCATATATTGATTATAATTTTAAACCATCGGTAAACTTTCAAATAGAGAAACTAGGAGTAGACGATTGTGAACTACCAGTCACACAACGGTGTTATCTGAACGACTAGCAAATTTTATGAAAACACCACCTCACCATTTTATAGGCATATGCTGTTTCATAATACAAATTCTCAAGGTGGCAAAAAAGAACGTGTTTATTAACAAGCTCAAATATAATTAGCCTCTCTGTATATGTCATATATAAATAAGACAAACGTAAACTTGTACTTAGCAAAGCATGTTTTAGTACTTTTGTTTCAAAAGTACATTTGTTTAGAAATGATATAGACTCTTAATATCTAACTTAGCATAACTCTAAAGGATTCAAGTCACCAAAAAGATTTTTAGAAATGTATTTTTAGATAGACACATACCATTGAACAGGGCTGGCAATCATCTCCAGTTATTTCCCTGCTAAGTATTTTTTAACCTCATATGACTAGTAGACCCAAGTAAATAATGATATATGTTCATATTATATTTAATGCTAACTCAGAATATACAGCTGTTTTTATTAAACCAATACTATTAAACTGGCCCCCTTTTTAGGAAATATTTACCCAACCCATGTGAATTTGAAATATATTTTAGTTGGTTGCTGCATTTCTGGGAGTTTGGGAAGACAAGTTATATGAGCACTTATTTCTTTCTAAGCCAATCAGAACAGAACTACTTTAAGGGATTTTATAAACTTGGTAATAGTATGTAGAAGCAGGGAAATATACATGATAATATACATACATATACACACAAAGACAAGATGCAAATTGAGATCTGTGGTTTTGTTTTAAAATTTTAGCCTTGAGTCAGCCATGAAAACAAAAACTCAACAGTTTACATGAGTTGTTTTTCACTTTTTGCTCCATTTTACACTTTTTTCCAAATTGTGTTTGTAACAGATGGAACAATTTAAGGTTACCTGCTCAGTATGAGGGTGAGCACTTTTACCAATATTTATGGAGACTTAAGATTTCCTTTTGCTATGATCTATAATCTTATCGAGGTAATAAACTACATTTTAGACAAGACACCGAGGGGACATCAAAGCTGTCTGGGTGTATCCAAAGCCTTACCCATCTGTTTCTAATTAGCTTTTTTTCTTTTCAGCCTCAGGTAGTTGCTTTTTGGGGGTCTGAGTTCCTTGAGAGTCCCACAGTGGGTCAGGGGGCTAAAATTTCAGGGACTATAGGGAGCTGAGAAGCTGAACTGGGAAGGGAAAGGCCTGGCAGAAGCAAGCAGAGGGGTGGAGGATACAGGGGCTTGAAAAAACACTATCCAAGGACACAAAGGAGCTGAAGGGAAGACAAAATGTGGTAAAAGGAGGAAGGAAGAGTGAAGGTGATGGGAAGGGAGGGGTCTTAGAGGAGCCAGTTTGGGGAGATCACGTTTCCCAAAGATGCTATCAAAGTTCCAAATTTGACACTGAGTTCAAGAAGGGAAGTTTTGGTGACTGAGAAGTTCTCATGAAAGAAGCGGGATCAAATAGAACAGAGAACCCACACAAGGATCCAGGATAAAAATTTTCAGCCCAAGAGTCAGGGAGTGAACCCCACTCAAAATAAGGAGCCCGGAAGAACTTTCAGCCCAGGAAGTACCTTTAATTATAAGAATGAAACTGCCCTACCACGCCTCAGTGGACCGCCATTCAGAGCACTAGCTCAAAGTCTGGACTCACCAATGAATCTGATCCTGAGTTGTGGAAACCATAACTGTTAAAGAAAAAGAAAATTAGACACCTGTTAACGACTTGTTAAAGATTCTATTCAAAAGAGATCACTGCTATGGGGCTTGGCAGTAGAGACAGATCGGGGGCTTGACAGGGAGAGAGATCAGGCTCAATTCTGTATACAACAAGAACAAGTAGGGATTTACAGTCAAGAAGCAGGTTTGATGGTGGGGACGTCAGTGGATTTCTAAGAGGAAACATCAAGGCTATGGGGGGATTCTGGCTAAGCTGCCTAACAGGACTCTTACTGAAGTCAGGGAAAAGTGGTAAGATAAGAAAGGTGAGAGATTTGCATCGAACTGACTCATCAGGGTTCTTACTGAAACTGAACTAAGTGGGCCAAGGACAGAGCCCAAAGCCAGGGCTTAGTCAGAAAGCGGACTCAGAGGAGCCTGATCCAAGTTCATTCAAGGACAGAGTCCATTGTCATCCCCAGTGGGTCTAAAGGGCAAAGAATTGGACCAAAGATTTTATTCTAAAGCCTTAAAATCTTGTGGAGTTTGCTTTGCTAGGTTTAGGACTTGCTTCAGACCTGTCACCCCTTCCTTCCTCTGTCTTCCTCCCCTGTGGAATGGGAATGCCTTTCTCATGCCTGTCCAACCATTACATTTTGAAAACACATAATTTGTCTGATTTCACAGGATGGAGAGGAATTTTGCCTCAGGATTAATCATACCTCAAGTCTCTTCCATATATGATTTAGATGATATTTAGATAAGACTCTGGATTTTAGAATTAATGCTGGAATGAATTAAGACTTTTGGGCTGTTTGAATGGAATAAATGTAATTTGCAAGTGAGAAGGACATAAATTATAGAGGTCCAGGAACAGAATGCAATGGACTGAACGTTTGTGTCCCTCCATATGTTGAAGTCCTAATCCCCAGTATGGTAGTATTTGGAGGCAGGATCTTTGGAAAGTAATTAGGATTAGATTAGGTCATGAAGGTAGATCCTGCATGATAGAATTCATATACTTAGAAAAATAAGAGGAGACAGGAGATCTCTTGCTGTACCATGAGAAGACACAGCAAGAAGGCAGCCATCAACAAGCAGGAAGAGGGCCCTCACCAGGCATCAAATCAGCCAGCACCTTGCTCCTCAATTTCCCAGCCTCCATAACTCAGAGAAATCAGTTTCTGCTGTTTAAACCACTCAGTCTATGGTATACTGTTATAGCAGTCTGCACAGACGAAGACAATAACCGAGGGTCCATATGACTTTGGGGACATCTTACAAAATGCACCCTGTAGAGGTAAACTCGTCCTGAACCATGCACAGTCCTGATTCCAATGATGTTCTCTATTGAAGCCGAGAGGTGAGAGGGAAAAGAAAACTAGCAGTGGTTTGGGGACTGCTGAATAAACAAAGTAATGAAACGGTAAGTGAATTACAAAGGTCTTAAACCAAAGACCATATGCTTAATACCCATCTCCCCAACCACTTGCTGTATAACCCTTTGTTCAGGTTCATAATTAATTCCTGTTTTTCAGATGCAGCTTCATTATATTTTATTTAGTCCTTTTCCTTTCTTGCCATCTTCCAGGTATGTTAGTTGCCATGAGAACCATGATGCTAATTTTAAGGGTGGAGCCCAGAGAAATCCACAAACACAGAGGAAAAGAGATTTAATCTTTTTTTCATTGAAATGTAGACCCCAAATTAGAAAACTGGGGGTTGAAATATAGACCCAAATTGGAAAATTCAAAAGTTAAATAAACCACATGTGGCTTCAACCTCACAAATATATGCTTCATAGACCAGTTCACATCCTCAGGCATATGAACCAAGTGATAAAACCCTAACAGTAAAATCATCAAACACAAACAGAGGTCTCTGTGCTATTCTTTACTGGAGTTTTTACATAAACTAATCTATCAAGAAAGTGGTTCCCATAAAAGGATCTGACTGAAGGAGTTATGTTTTCTTGTCTGTCAGGTGTGAGCCAGAGTCAAGCTCTTATAAACCATTGCCCTCTTTTCTATGGGTAACTATGTTATATTGCCTTCTGCTAAATTTTATCTAACTAAACCCCTAAAGCCTTTCAAACTTTCTTAATGACCAAGAAGAGATTTTTCCAAAGAACCTATCAAAAACATCCAATTCTAGACTACTTGGGTCACTGTCTTGCCAGTGTTAGGCTATTGTCATGGCTCTCTCTCCAATCTAGTCCCTGGCCATAAACTCAATCATCTCCACTAGCTTAACTCAGACATTTTATTCCTGGCCCTGCCATCCAATGGGCACTAAATGTTGGTATCAATACAACAGAATAATGTTAAAGAATGTAAGTTCTTTTATAACCCAGAGTGTTCTAAGAGTCATAATAAAACCTGTGTTCACGCCAATCCTTTGAGTTTATCTTTTACCATTTGGGTTTTCACACTGGAGATCATTGTATTTAGCCATGTAGAACATTCATGTCCTGCTGTTCAAGCAATGCTCTTCATATCTTATGGCCCTGGACTTTGAAAGGGTCGATTCTGTATTGACATTGCAGGAGCAGGTTAAAATATTCCACTTTCTGCCCAACGGTAAGTAGGTGGGGAAGTATCAACCTTCTCAAGGTCAACATGGACCAGCTAGGAAATAGTGTGCTCAAAGAGGATAGCTGAAGAACTTCCAATAAAGGAACTACGAAGATGTGGCAAGAGATAAGGGAACAGGTAAGTGGCAGTACTTAGAACTAGAAAACTGAGGAGTCCTTCAGATCTGAAGGGGCAAGAGAAAGAGCAACAACCAGAACCCAGCAGGAAGTTGTCAGCGAAGAGTCACTTGAGAGGAGCTGTGGCATTTAGTAGAGGAATACAGCCCCTGCCAGACTGCAGCCCAGAAGAAAAGCAATGTGTTGGACTGGGGCAGATAATCCTATAGCATCGCTCTCCTCCTGCTCTCTGACTGCTTCCCTGCACCTGCCTTTGACTCTAACCAGAATATAGAAGGCACAGGAGTCAGGGCATCCTTACAGGTCAGCCTGCTAGGGGCAAAAATCAGGGTGAAGAATGGAGGTAAATCTAGAGGTACAGACACACAGTGCTGTTTGTAGACTTATAAACAAGCTAGTGCTCACCAAGGGACAGAAGCCTCCTCATGTGTTGATAGAAGCCCTAGGAATTTGAAACACCTATCTTGCTATTGGAAGAGGAGAGACACACTAACCAACTGGAAAACACTAACGGGCACCCTAGAGTGTTACCAAGACAGGTGACAAACACGTGCACCTGGAAATAAATCCACACCACATCCGAAAGGGGCGCCTTCTCCTCTCTAAGTCTTTTGCTTTGCAGAGACTAAAAACAAACTATAGGAGAAATCATCACTTTTTTTTTTTTTTTTTTTTTTTTTTTTTTTTTTTTTTTTTTTTTGAGGTGGAGTCTCGCTCTGTCACCCAGGCTGGAGTGCAATGGCGCGATCTCGGCTCACTGCAAGCTCCGCCTCCCAGGTTCACGCCATTCTCCTGCCTCATCCTCCTGAGTAGCTGGGACTACAGGCGCCCACCACCACACCCGGCTAATTTTTTGTATTTTTAGTAGAGACGGGGTTTCACTGTGTTAGCCAGGATGGTCTTGATCTCCTGACCTTGTGATCCGCCCACCTTGGCCTCCCAAAGTGCTGGGATTACAGGCGTGAGCCACTGCACCCGGCTCACAATTCTAATAACCAACATTTGTTGGACACACCATGTGTCAGACTGTTAAAAACACTGTGCCCAAATTAACTCACTTAATTCTCACAACAACCCTATGAGATAAACAGCATTATTATCACTAGTTTCTGGATGAGAAAAGTTAAATAGACTGAGAAGTAGAGAAGCTACCACCAATCAGTAATGATACCAGGTTCCAAACCCAAACAGTCTGACTTTAGAGCCTGCACTTTTAAATCCTACACTTAAGGTGAGCACTCTCAACCATGTTTATTTTTAATATAGTTGAACTGCTCATCCATTATTTTCATGTTACCAGCATCTAACATCGCATTTGAACAGGTATGAAAGTAGCTATGGAGTTACAGAATTTCACAGCTGAAATGAACAATAGCAACTCATTTCATTAGTAAAGAAATACAGAGGCAAATGCACAGATTGATACATAGTATATTTCTACCTGAGGTGTGGTACTAGAGTCAAGATTCAAACTCTTCTCCTAATCATTTTACCTTGGCCATTTGCACACTGCATCTCTGGCTGCATGCAAAGAACTTGTGCCAGGCACTATAACGGAGGGGAAAAAAACAGAGAACTTGCCTTCCAGGTGTGACCAGCATGGACTAAGAGGAAATAAGATAAGTATCACCGTGAGAATCTAAGTAGTCTTGCTCACAACAGTGATTTCTCATAAAGTGTAATGGAGTTTAGAGGAGCAATCATGTTTTTTCCAGAGGGGCATCTGGTAGGGTAAGGTAAAGGGGATGACCTCTGGCTTAGGATTTTCAGAATAGGTCATACAAGAGGAGAAGTTTTTAGCTCACAAAGTTTATCAAGGCCCACCAATGATCTGTCAAGTTAGAGATAAAAGCGCTGCTCCCTGGAAACATGAGAAACTTTGAAGTCTGTGAGTTTTTGAGGTAGGGGATTTGTGGATACAAAGCCCAACAATGCCTTGCCTTTCCCCCACCATTCAAGATTCTGCACCCCAATCACCCACAGGTTGCCGTCATTCAGGAGCTCTTTCCTTAAGAATTGAGCAGTAGATTGCAATAAATGTTTAAAATAATGGAATGGATGAAGGCTATCGACAGGAAGAGCAATTGCAGAATGCCAGTAGATGGAATTGTGCACTACGGTATCATGTATGTAATAACACTCTATCTTAAAGGAGACTTTCAGAGAGGGTAGATTTCTTCACCTTGAAGAATATGCTCCAGCATTTGTGATTTAGACCAAGACCCCAGGAGGAGTCTATAGTCCCCATTTGCTCTTGCTCCATAAGGCAGGCAAGCCAAGTAAAGGGCGTTCAAGCCATAGCACTAGTGCTTTTTCTTCCATTATCCTCAGACAGAGTAAGCCCACTAAACTTACCATTCCTGTCACCTTCTCTTAAACGTTCTCCTTCAAAGCTCAAGTGAGTCACTCAGAAGGTAGATAAATCCTCCATGAATGTATCTAAAATTTAGTTTCCACATCTACAAATTCCCGACCAACCACCTTACTCTGAACTGTTCCAAACACCACTGGCTGTTCATTTCCCTCCTCATGCCATCCCTCCAGCAGTGTTCAGACTTCTCTCTGTGTGCAGCTATTCCACAAGTTTCCTGGGGTGGGGGCAAGTAGAGAACATTCTTTTTTCGTATATCCCCTAATGCGCCCTAATGGTCAGTGCAGAGTAAAGGGTTATTAGTTTAATATCGTTTAATTCCAAGCAGTGGAAGATAAAATAGCTACAAAAAATGACCTCTCAGTGTTTTGGGGCTTTTCCGCACTTTGGAACTTCTCTTTTAGTGATCCCCACTCTCCCTGACTATCTCCAGAGGCACTGTGTGTTGAGTGAACCAGTTGTCTGCTCAGGTATCACAAACCTCATGGTTTCTGCACTTTCCCTGAAGAGCCAGGGAAAACCATTTCTAACTGCTGCGCTGGACAATTTCCTCCAGAGAACCATTCCTGGAGCTCATTGATCTCACCAAACCCAGTTTGGTGGCCCTGTGACAGCCATTCAGCAGGCTGCATTGTGTCACACACTTGTCATGGTGTACAATGACTGATCTGTGCAGTTAGTTATGTAACACCTAAACCTAACTCAGGTCCCACTCAGACACCTTCACCATTCACAACTCCCTTCAGGCTCATGGAAACCAACTGTGCATCTTCAGAACAGTGATTTAAGAAGTTTTAAGCGGCCTTTCGAGGACAAATGTAGACATCATGAGAATAGCTAGCAGTGAAGGGATATCACTAACTTGTCAAGATGTTATCCAAGGTCTCAGTCTCCAGGTGGACTTGAAGGGTTTATTAGTCCATTTTCATGCTGCTGATAAAGATGTACCCAAGACTGGGAAGAAAAAGAGTTTCAGTTGAATTTACAATTCCACATGGTTGGGGAGGCCTCAGAATAATGCAGGAGGTGAAAGGCATTTCTTACATGGCAGCAGCAAGAAAAAATGAAGATGCAAAAGCACAAACCCTTGATACAACCATTACATCTCATGAGACTTACTCACTACCATGAGAATAGTAAGGGGAAAACCACCTCCATGATTCAAATTATCTCCCACCAGGTACCCCCCATATACACACATATTTCAAGATGAGATTTGGGTGGGGAGACAGAGCCAAATCTTATCAAAGGGGATTTCTATCATCAACACTTGCAAGAATTTGGTCCTCTACTACAATAATGGAACAAAAATAAAATGAATCCAAGACCTTCTGTAAGCAGTGAACAGGGAGACGGTAGCATGGTACCAGATTCAAGGGAAGGAGGATTTCCTGCAGACAGGGAGGGCTCACAGCTGGCCATTGGAGGATGGATGCCATTCTGCACTAAGAAAAGGAAGTAAGAAGACAGCGAATGTGAATGGGATGGCCAGGGAAATGACGGAATGTGGATCACAATGTGGAATACACCATATGGTTGGAGAGGAGAAGTGGGAAATGTTGATAATGAAGGTTAGTGCCA
The DNA here is from genome assembly GCF_003255815.1 of Theropithecus gelada. Taxonomy (NCBI): domain Eukaryota; kingdom Metazoa; phylum Chordata; class Mammalia; order Primates; family Cercopithecidae; genus Theropithecus; species Theropithecus gelada. The sequence continues at coordinate 63,550,309 of NC_037675.1, read as the reverse complement.
GATTATGGAGGATGTTGAGAATCCTGCTGCAAGGTTTGAACTTTGAATGACACAGAGCTCTCTAAAAGTCAGCTTTCAACAAAGAAATTGGCTGCTTCTAAATGTGGTCACCTTCCATTATTAGAAGTTCGTCAGTAGCCGATCTGTTAGGGGTGAACAATCAAAGGTTTTCTGCTCTATGTTGCGGAATGCAGAATTAGGCAATGCAACAGAGGACCTTAGAATGTGGCATCAAACACCTGAATTTAAGACCAGCTCTGTTCTTCACTGCCTTTGTTATCCTAGGGTTGTCATTATAAGCCTTCTATCATCTATAAAATGAGCATAATAGTAACTGCATCAGAGGGTGATTGGACAAAGTACATGTAATATGTGAATCTACTTTATAAAAGTAGATTATACCAATAATAGTTAATATTAACAAGTGTTAAACTTTCCAACTTGCAATTCTGTGTTTATAGCCTAAAAATGTTATGGTCCAGAAGAGTGTGTTATGATGAAAACTATGTTGTAAGAACAATGGAAACTTTATAAGGCAAGATGAATTGAAGAGAAAGTAGAGGTAGGAGAAAAGCTCTCAGTAGCCTAAAATGAAGTGATGGTGTAGGGTAAGCGCAGCCTGAACTAAGATGGGAGCAATGGAAAAGGAAAAGAAAAGGATTGTAGTTTTTTTTTTTAATTATGTAAGTATATTTAGGAAATCAAAGGTGACTGAGATCACAGATAAAATAGCTTTTTTGAAACATCCCAGTTCCAGCACTATCCAGATGAAGTGAGAGACTGTCTCAGGATGCACTATGCAATTCAGTTACCACTTGCATGTGGCTACTGAGCACTTGAAATGCAGTTACCTCTACCTGAAATGTGCTGCAACTGTAAACTACACACCTAGATTCAAAGACCTAATATGAAAAAAGAATGTAATGCATCTCCATAATTTTATATTGATTATATGTGAAATTATGTTATATTGGTTTAAAGTTAAAATATTTTCGAAATTAATTTTGCTTGTTGCACTTCACTTTTTAAATGTATCTACCAGGAAACTGTACAATATAGGTGTGACTGACATTATGTTTCTGTTGAACTGTACTGGTCTAGCTTATGATTCTCAATAAAATTGCAATGGAGCTTTTCTCATGTAGACATCCCAGAGGTCTCTCCCAGTACATATGAATCAGCAGAAACTATGAGTGGTCCTGCTTTTTAAGATGCTCCTCAATGATTATAAGAGCCATAGAGTATCTGCACTAGAACATTCCAAGTGTGCTTCATAAGCTTTATTTTTGTACATGCATCACCTGGGGAACTCGTTAATCAGCTAACTTCAACCCCAGAGATTCTGATGAGTTAGATCTGAAACGAGCCTGAGGTCCCCTGGAATGTCCATTTACTATGCTCTGCACGTGAGCTAACTCAGGGGACCCCAGAACCACATTTGAAGAAATACCTCCCTGGCAGTGGGAAGTGCTGTTCCACAAGGAACAGGCGAAAACATCCACCAGCACTGTACCAGCAATGCAGGGGCACAGAAGGGGAAGAGGACAATAAGGAAAGTGAGTACTTAAGTAACTTGATATGTGGCATTACAAAACAATTATCAGAATAATCAAAAAGTCATAACTGTTTATCTTATTTAACTTTTAACTTTTTGGTTTACAAAATTATTCTATTATTTTAAATTACATGACAAGCAGTGGCTACAATCTTTTCAGAGCTTGGAGCTTCTACAGATTTGATCCTAACACATCATAAAAATATTTCCCCAAACGTGGAGACTGCGCTATCTTCTACTGTAGGATATTAGGATCAGAAGGATCTGTATGGACACCAACCTTTGGGTTCATTAATCATGAGGGCAGAGAGACTTACCTTTTGGTCTTGATTTACTGTTTTTTATTGTTTCGTAAATCAGCTCATCCTTATTAAAGAGAGGAAAACTGCATTCAGAGGAAGATAGATCCTTAGAAACTATTGTCAGACAGAAGGCCTTTGGCTCATTAACTACCCAAGTTAAGGTCCCTCTTGCAGAGCCCTAAAGGACTCTCACCAACACCACAGCAGGAGAACCAATACCTTGGGCAAATGACTTCCTGCCTACAGAAAGTTTCTTGGAAGAGACAGTTCTAATTCTAGTTAAAAGCTCTCCCACCTCGATCTGCTGGGAGCCTGGATTTAGGCTCTGATTCACCATCTCTGCATTCCAATAGCATGCAAATCGCACCAAGAGCTGGAGTCCATTAAAAAAACTTTTAACAGATTTCTTAAGTGGTCCTAAATCTTGTTTCTGATGTGTTTCATTTCTTCCAACAAGTACCTTGCCGTTAATGAGAGAATTATTTTAAGCCAATTCGAGATCCTAAAATTTAATCAAATTTCCATATGATTTATTTTAGCAAATTGTTATAAAACAGGCAGTAATTAGCAGGAGGTGACCACCATGGTAAAGGGTCCCTGGAAGATGATACTGTTCTTTTCACACTTGGGCAACTTGATTGACCTTCAGCATAGGTGACCCCTTCATCTTTTTGTCCCCTGTAGTAGTCATGATGGCATGTTTGAATACCCCATATTTGTGAAAGTGCCCTTCTTTGTGCTCACAGAATATATGGCTGAAGTCAGAGATGTGACTTGAAACAACCTTGAAACGTAACTAGGCCATTGTGGAATCAAGCCTCTGACCCCAGCCTTTCAAGCCTCAGCCTCTAAGAGACTCAACCAACCAGCCAATGTAGGGGATAGAGCACTGCACTACACTGTCTAAAGGCAAATCTTGGGAAATCTAAGGCTTTTAGTGTCAAAGGCACGGAAGCAAGCATCAGGCCCTATACTTCTCACCCACATAAAGGAGTAAAGCCTGCAGAAGTTAAGCAACCTGTAAAAGGTGATACAATTAGTTAATGGCAGAGCCAGGGCCAATGTCCAAGTTTTAAATCCTAGGTTTAGAACTATTTCTCTTTGACGTTAATTATGGAAATAACTAATACGTGTCTTCATCAAAAACTAAAATAGGTAGGTATAAAGACCCTTAATTTTACATATACGGAAAAAGAATAACCAGATATTTTAGTTTTCCTATGAAATCATCTATAACAATTTATTCATAATTTACCATGTATAGAGTACTGTACTATGAATGTGGGCATTATTAGACCCATTTTAGAAATGAGGACACTGAGAAGTTGAATGTTTATCCATGTTCACACAATGAAGAAATGTCAGAGTCTGAAGCCAACTTACTATTTTCTACCTTCAAAGTGGACAATATTAACCACTATGCTACACCACCTCTTAGAATATCACCCACCATGTACAAGTGGGTTTTGTTAGGGTCCTGAAGCTAGCTCAGGTTCCTGCCAAAACTAGATCCTCATCCCTATGACCCTGCCCCTGACCAGCCACCACCCACACACTACTGCTCACCTCCAGCGTCTAGTGTCAATTTACCATGGGAATTTTCTGTATGTGTTCTAATTGGGTTCAGCGGGGCCCTTGCCTAAAAGCTACCTAGTGGCCAAATACACCCCACTAGAAAGTACTTTCCTGTAGATGTGAAGTATGAAACCTAGGATGCCCTCAGAAGGAAAAGGAAGTTTGTGGAGCCTATTGGAGCACTGGGTAAATGTACCACTTCCTTTGCAACTTGGCCACAGAGCCATCCACCTTCAGAAGACAAGGGAAGAAAAACAGTCCCCCTAAGCCCCAAAGTTCTCCTCCATGAATCCCACCTTCCTGCTTCTACCTCTCACCTCTCAAATCTCAGACACCGATCAAGGCAATTGCTTCAAATTCCTTTCAATTCCCTTCTTACACAGCTGAGGACCCAGATGGAAACACGAGGCCACTCATGACCATACAACTTAGCCTCCATTCAAGCAAGAACACTTTGAGAGTTTAAGGGGACACTATTGCTAAATGTGTTGGCCTATCAGACATAAGACAGACTATCCTAGGCCACCTCAATGTATAGTCACCCGGTCATACCTCCCAGTCGCCTTCTCTGCAAGACAGTTTTTAATGCATTGCTGAGGCAAAGGGCACAAATGCAGCAGCAGCTCTTTCCCAGGAAGGGCATCTCCCCAGGTGGCTGCCATTACTGGCATACAAAGCCTGCTAGGGCAACAGCTGGCAAGGCAGGTTGGCTCACTTTAATTCAAATTCAACTCCTTCTACTGAAATCCAGTTTATTCTGAAAGAGGTGCTAGCTGAAGATATTGTTCATGGAGCTGCATTTCTCAGCAAACTAGATCCAAAAGGCACCAAGTGGAAAAAGCAGGACACCTGTGAGCCGTAACACAATTTGGCTGAGACACTTATCGCTAGAGAAGAGCAAATGCAAAGGTTTGCTGCCACCTGCTGTTGCATATTCGTCCTTGCTAACAAGAGGACAGCCGCTGGGCTCCAGGCATTTGGTGTTTTGGGACATCACCAGGAACCCAGACTCTTCAACTCACTCATACCACAACTGAACCATGGGGCCATCAAGCATGTATCTCACAAGCATTTATTGTGAACCTTCTGCACCCTAATCTAGGGAAGGAGACAAAAAGATGATTGAGACTCCTGCGCATGCTGAATTTGAATGTATTTCATGAAAGGACAGAGAGCAGGGCAGTGAAAAATTGAGAACAAAGATATTGTCTAAAATATCTTTGCATCTTCCAAAAAAACAGAGCTTGGCCTGTGACATGTTGAAATGATTATTAGCTACCCAAGGAAGATGCATGTTCTAGTCATTTCTCTCATTTTGATTAGAAACAAATGTGGCACACAGGAGCCGGTCCTAAAGAAATCTATGAAGTTGGGGTTATCTTTACCACTTTCCTCATGATCCCTAGCCTTTTGTGTTTGTTTCTGTCATATCTATGGATCCAGTGGTATCAGATGAGGTCAGGGACATTTTTTCATTATAGTCTTCTAACTTTTAAATTCAGAGGTACCTGTGCAGGATGTGCCAGTTTGTCAACATAGGTAAAGGTCTGTCACGGGGGTTTGTTGTAGAGATTATTTTATCACCCAGATATTAAGCATAGTATCCATTAGTTATTTTTTCTGATCCCCTCCCTCCTCTCACCCTCTACCCTCTGATAAACCCCAGTGTGCGTTGGTCCCCTCTTTGTGTCCATGTGTTCTCATAATTTAGTTCCCACTTATAAGTGAGAACATGCAGTACTTGGTTTTCTATTCCTGTGTTAGACTGCTAAGGATAACGGCTGATATGGTTTGGCTGTATCCTCAATCAAGTCTCATCTTGTAATTCCCATAATCCCCATGTGTCATGAGAGGGACTCAGGGGGAGGAAATTGAATCATGGGGGCCATTTCCCCCCATGCTATTCTCATGATAGTAAGTTCTCACAAGATCTGATGGTTTTATAAGGGGCTTGCCCCTTTCCTTGGCTCTCATTCTCCTTCCTGCTGCCACGTGAAGGAGGACATGTTTGCTTCCCCTTCTGCTAGGATTGTAAGTTTCCTCCCTGCATGGGAGGTCTGCCTAGCCATGTGGAACTGTGAGTCAATTAAACCTCTTCCTTTGTAAACTACCCAGTCTTGGGCAGTTCTTTATAGCAGCATGAGAATGGACTAATACAATGGCCTCCAACTCTATCCATGTTCCCGCAAAGGACATTATCTCATTTTTATGGCTGCATAGTATTCCACGGTGTATATGTACCATATTTTCTTTATCCAGTCTCTCATTGATGGGCATTTAGGTTGATTCAATATTTTTGCTATTGTGAAGCATGCTGCAATAAAAATGCACACACGTGTCTTTATAATAGAACGATTTATATTCCTGTGGGTATGGATCCAGTAATGGGATTTCTGGGTCAAATGGTATTTGTCTTTAGGTCTTTGAGAATTGCCACCCTCTTCCACAATGGTTGAACTAATTTACACTCCCTTCAACAGTGTAAAAGTATTTTTCTCCACAACCTCACCAGCATTTGTTATTTTCTGGCTTAATAGCCATTCTGACTGTTGTGAAATGGTACTTCATTGTAGTTTTGATTTGCATTTCTCTGATGATCGGTGATGTTGAGATTTTTTTCCGATGATTGTTGGCTGCATGTATGTCTTGAAAAATGTCTGTTCTTCAAAGTGTCCTTTGTTCATTTATTAATGGGGTTGTTTTTCTTCGTGTACATTTAAGTTCCTTTTGGATGCTGGGTATCAGAACTTTGTCAGATGCAGTTTGCAAATTTTTTTCCCATTCTGTAGGTTGTTTACTCTGCTGATAGTTTCTTTTGCTGTGTAGCAGCTCTTTAGTTTAATTAGATCCCATTTGTCAATGCTTGCTTTCGTAGCATTTGCTTTTGGCATCCTTGTCATAAAATCTTTTCTTGTGCCTATATCCTGAAAGATATTGCCTAGGTTGTCTTCCAGGGCTTTCATAATTTTCATTTAAGTCTTTAACCCATCTTAAGTTAATTTTTGTATATAAGGAAGGGGTCCAGCTTCAACTTTTTGCATATGGCTAGCCAGTTCTCCCAGCACCATTTATTGAATAAGGAATCCTTTCCCCATTGTTTTGGTAAGGTTTGTTGAAGATCAGATGGTTTGTAGGTGTGTGACCTTATTTCTGGGTTCTCTGTTCTGTTCCATTGGTCAACGTGTCTTTTGTACCAGTATCATGCTGTTTTGGTTACCCTAGCGCTGCAGGAGAGTTTGAAGTTGGGTAGCATGATGCCTCCAGCTTTGTTCTTTTTGCTTAGGATTGCATTGGCTATTTGGGCTCTTTTTTGATACCATATAAATTTTAAAATAGTTTTCGCTAGTTCTGTGAGGAATGTGAATGGTAGTTTAATGAGAATCACATTGAATTTTACATTGCTTTGGACGGTAAAGCCATTTTAATGATAGAGATTTCTTATTCAAGAGCATGGAATGTTTTTTCATTTGTGTCATCTCTTCTAAACACATTAAATCCTTTTTTTTTTTTTTTTTTTTTTTTTTTTGAGATGGAGTCTTGCTCTGTCACCCAGGCTAGAGCGCAGTGGCACGATCTTGGCTCACTGCAAGCTCCACCTCCTGGTTCATGCCATTGTCCTGCCTCAGCCTCCCAAGTAGCTGGGGACTACAGGTGCCTACCACCACACCCAGCTAATTTTTTTTTTTTGTATCTTTAGGTAAAGACAGGGTTTCAACGTGTTAGCCAAGATGGTCCTGATCTCCTGACCTCGTGATCTGCCCACCTCGGCCTCCCAAAGTGCTCGGATTACAGGCGTGGGCCACTGCACCCGGCCACATTAAATCCTTTCTAAGGACTTGAAAGAGGAGGACAGAGCATGCAAAAGGACCAGTGTAAAACATAATACTCACAAACTGGTTAAAAAGCAAAATGCCATCAGGTATCAAATGTGTAAGTGTTTACCTCAATTGCTGATGTGAAGCCTCCCACCCTCCATAATTGGGTTTCCCAAATTGAATGGGATAGCTGCTAAGTGTGGTCATTAAGACATGCTTTGAACTTGACTGCCTAGGATCTGATTCTGGCTTTATCTTTTAGTAATTATGTAATGCCTTAGATGAATTACTTGACTTCTCTGTGCCTATATTTTTGCTTATAAAATAGTAATATCATCTACTTCACACAGAAGAACACTTTGAAAGTATAAGGGTGCACTGTAATATTCCATTATTATTTCAATGGAAACAAGCAGATATTTTAAAATATGTAAAGCAGAATGGTATCTGATACACATAAGCACTCAACAAATTGTGCATGCCTGTATATTCTTGTATTTCCACCATACCCCTTTCTGTTAGCTACCCATAATCAGATAATCAGAATAAATTAAATTTTCTCCTGAGGTTCCAATGACTTCATAGTAACTAATGGTTAAGTGGCTCCTGGAACCTGTTCTAGTTGTCAGTGTGGAGCAGTCTGTAGAACCACCTCCATATTATTTCCTACCACGTGCCTCTTAGGAGATCTGTTTCATGTCAATTTGTGAATCAGAAACATAAGACACATAAACTGGTAAAGAGCAAAACTCAAGTAGCAGCAAATGGGTATTTTAACTGCTGCTGTTAGTTAGGCAAACTGATAGAGGAAAACAGAAATAAACTACAGTGTCAAGCTTTCAGCAGTGGGAGAAACTGCTCTAGATAAACTCCGGAGAAAAAAGTCATCCCCACCTCCTCCAAAAACAGTGGAGACTTATAAAGCCTGTCCACCTCTGCAGCATGGAAATTTTGTAAGCAGTAGCTATAGTAAGCATTTTATAGAATCAGAAAGGAAGTGATTTGAAATCCCCAGCTTTATATCCCAATACAGACACACAGTTGGTAACAACTAAATTTAGAGTTTAAACCTTGAACAACTGCAGACAGGAAAACTGATCATGCTCTGGAGTTGGTATACCTACCCTGATCCAAACAGAGGACCTGCTGACCATCAGCTACCTCAAACCAGAAGGCAAACAGGAGAAAATGGGGACAGGCACAGATGACCATGACAAGAAAGGGCATATGCAGAAAACTAGGATGGCAACATTTCCTCTAGGGAAGGGTTTCTCTCATGTTAGTGAGAAAGGATCATATTGTAATTGTAGCTTTTATAATGTGTTTTTTTCAGTGTACTTAAGCCTGTTAAGGAAAATAAACATTGATCATCCCAAGGTCTCTTTCAATCTCAATTGAAATTGGGCTGTTCTCTTCATAAATCAACTTTTTTTTTTTTTTTTTTTTTTTGAGACAGGATCTTGCTGTGTCACCCAGGCTGGAATGTAGTGGCACAATCTCAGCTCCCCGCAACTGCTGTCTCCCCGGCTCAAGCAATTATCCTGCCTCAGCTCCTGAGTAGCTGGGACTACAGGTGCGTGCCACAGCACCTGGCTAATTTTTTTTATTCTTCGTAAAGATGAGGTTTCACCATGTTAGCCAAGCGGGTCTCAAACTCCTGGCCTCAAGTGATCCTCCTGCCTTGTCTTCCCAAAGTGCTGTGATTACAGGTGTGAGCCACTACACCTGGCCTAAAATCCCAACTTTTAATTTATTAAAATTTGTAGAAAAACACTAAAACAGGTCTATTTCTATGTCTGTATGCAGTATGTTACACTTGTCTTTCTTTAGCTGTATATTTGACCCAAATTCAATTTTAAGGTGATCAGATTGATAAATCTTAATGTCCCTGTAGAAAACAGTGGATTTCTGACCCAGCAAGCATCACGGAAATTGATCAGAGAGACATCAAAATAAAAAAAAAAAAAAGTAGGGTCAAAAAGCATTAACTGCATAGCTTCAGTCTCAATATGAATAGCTTGACAATTTGTCCAGACACTGCTTTCCACATAAAATAAACCCCTTCTCAGCTCACTTGAAGACACATGATCAATAAGAACAACGTTTTATTCCCAAATTATATTAAACTTTCCCATATAACAGTTGTCAGGGTCACCTACCACTTTATCACATTCAGCCTGAATCCTTACATATTTTTATAGTAAACCCATTATTAAAATTTACTTTCTATGGCTATAGCAATGTTTCTACCAAAGTCAGTTACTGGAAATGGGGGAAATGCCAGATTCTGAGTTATTATCTTTATCATAAAGAAGAGCTGGTATGGTTAAGAAGACAGGTCATCCTACTTCATGTTCATTTAAAATAATGCAAGGAAAGGGAAAACTCCGTATCAGTTTAGACTGAGCAAGAATTTCCGATTTGAGAGTGTGAAGTCAAAAGCATCCACTAATGAATTGTTCAAACTTGGTTGGTGAAGACTCTTGACCTGTGACAGAACTGAGGAAATCTCAGGCTAGCATTTCTTTGCTGACCCAAATAGAGTCTAGTTAATCACCTGAAAGACTGTCCTGCACATCACAGAAGAATCCCTCAGAAACTGCCCTTCGGTCCCTGCATATGAGAGCTGAGCTGCCACATGTCACAGTGCGCTTGCTAGAGGTGAAGACAAAGAAAGGGAGACTTAATCTCAGATCCAGCATTGTTTCTTTCAGAGAACACAGAGAGATGCTGAGGAAAAACTACTTCTGTGGAAGAAAAAGCAAGAGCTTCACAGTTTTCTCTCCATCTCATTGATTAGCACACAGTCCCTATATCCTCATGTCCTGGTAGAAATCCAATTGTGACACCATATTGATTGTGACCCTGTTAAGATGCTTCCACTTTTCAAAAATTCTTCCCATCTTCCTGTTCTTCCTCTTTTCCCAATTATTGCTCCTTATTTATTTAAAAAAAAAAAAAGTGAAGCAGGAAGAATCTAATCACATGAGAAATTAGAAAAGGGATTTGTGCAGATTTTCCTTTGAAACTCACGCATAATTATGGACTGGGAAGGTTAGAATAAGTTGCTTCTTCTTTTGGTGGGCACGTGTTTAATAGTAGAAGGGAGAGAAGGTACATATGGCTATTAAAGACCTGATCGAATTTAAAAAAGAATGTACTAAAGGTATTTAAAGGGGCACTAGAAAGTGAGAAATTTTCTGTTCTTTAAAGGTTTGCAGTAAATGGCAGATTCTACAATGAGGTAGCATTTATCAGTTCACAGTGACATTAATTCACTAAAGCAACTGGAGAAGTAACTGACAAGAGTGAAACTAACTGGTATTTTGTACATGGTACACATGAACTACTAAAGAAAATGGGTTTCTGTTCCAATCCAGAGTAGCAAGTATCAAAAGGCTACCACCGTGAGCAAGAGTCCTTCCTGGGATGGAGAGAAAAGTATTTTTATGGCACATCCAGTCTGTGTGCACTGATAACTAAGATACATGCCCTCATTTTTATACTGAAATGGCTATTTTTGCCTACATGTCCTTTCCAGGCCTAGTGTTCTCCAAACTTCTGTCTATTCTCGCATTTACTCATTCACTAACAATTTTGCAAGATACTGTGCAAAGTCCAAGGAAATCAATGATTAAAAGACCCAGCTAATACCCTTAAGTATCATAACCTATTATGTCTACAAATAATTCCTACAAATTCTGTCATAGTGATATATACACACACTATAGAGAGAGGAGGAGTGGAGGAGGAAGGAGAGAATGAGAACTGAGCATTAGGCAAGTGCTTCACTCAGCCTGGTAATTCAAAAGGTGTCACTGAAACAGGAAGGAATGTTTGAAATGAAACTTGAAGAGTGAGTAGATTTTGTAAGGTCAGCAATGGAGTGGGACATGGTAGGCCATGTTAGAGCTTAAGGAACACCATGAACAGAGATTTAAAAGCATAGGCTGACACAGCTATTCAGCTAACTATAAATCCTGCAACCACCCTCAATGTTTTCTATTCCTTCTTTGGCTGAATCTTGGTAGACTATAATTTCATACAATAACCCAAATTAATGTACCTAATGTGAAAGAATCACAGCATCGGGCTCGAAAGGCTCTTTTCATGACCTTATTAGTGGTGGCTGTCAGTGAATTCAGTGAGCTGAGGTGATATGGTTTGCCTGTGTCCCCACCCAAATCTCAATTTGAATTGTATATCCCAGAATTCCCACGTGTTATGGGAGGGACCCAGGGGAGGTAATTGAATCTTGGGGGCAGGTCGTTCCTCTGCTATTATCGTGGCAGTTAGTAAGTCTCACAAGATCTGATGGGTTTATCGGGGGCTTCCATTTTTGTTTCTTCCTTGTTTTCTCTTGCCTCTGCCATGTAAGAAGTGCCTTTCGCCTCCCACCATGATTCTGAGGCATCCCCAGCCATGTGGAACCATAAGTCCAATTAAACCTCTTTCTTCCCAGTCTCATGAATAAAGACATCAGCAGCAGCAGGAAAACAGACTAATACACGAGGCAGTGAAAAACAGCTCTCAAGACAAGCAAATGCACCCCTGGAAGGGAACACAGGTACAGGCTGAGAATATGGACTTTGGAGTCAGGATGGGATGCCTGTGAGCGTCATGCAGGATGATGACAGATATTCAGCACCACATCTGGCACATAAGCAGCACTTCATAAATATCAGATGCTACTCTTTTACTTATTAAATTATTGGAAGGTGTATTCTATAGTTATACTGTGATATTTATGAATTTTGCTACCCATTAAGACATTTAGTTCTACAGGATGAGCATGTGAGTGAACAAGATGAGTAATATGAAATCATCTGATTTTCCAGAAGAATTTAAATCTAAAAATCTATGTAAATTGTCATAACAATAACTCATAGTCCATAAACTATTTTTAAACAATGTAGATTCACATACGTATGTATATTTATCTATAGTAGCTATTCATAGTATAAACAAGAAAAATAGGAGAATAGGTAGGTGCCATTTTCATTACATGACAGATATTTGTAAAAGGATTTTTTTGCAAGATTATAAATAGGTAGGATATTTTAATGGGACACATTGACAGTAATTCTGGTCTCACTCATAAGTGGGAGTTGAACAATGAAAACACATGGACACAGAGAGGGGAACATCACACACTGGGGCCTGCCGCGGGGGTGGAGGGCAAGGGGTAGGAGAATATTAGGACAAATACTTAATGCATGCGGGGCTTAAAATCTAGATGACAGTTTGATGGGTACAGCAAACCACCATGGCACATGTATACCTATGTAACAAATCTGCACGGTTTGCACACATATCCCAGAACTTGAAGTATAATAAATGTAAAAGGATTTTTTTAATGTTGCTTCCTGAGGGATTTTCACTTTTTACTGCATTCTCTTGTTAGTTTGACCATATCTAGCAGGGAAAGATGTTCTGTGTCAATTTGTGTATTTATCTTCTCTTTAGATGAGTGTATTTGGCTTGCCCAAAACACTTCTGAAGAGGTCAGATATTTTAAGACCAAGACAAAAGTTAGAATTTTTTCATTGTGGCTGCATCGTCAGCTCTACAAAAAAAAAAAAGAAAGAAAGAAAAAAACCCTCAGCCAAATGCATACAAATGAATTATATGCCACCCAGTAATTTTCAAGAAAAAAATTATGAGTCAGGAATAACACTGATGACTCGATGATCCACATAATCTCAGAAAACAGGAAAAACATCAGATTGTTTTCCATTTTAACATCAGTTGGTAAATATTAATTCACTAACATCAATATACAGGGGATTGAACTTGAATCACAGACTATGGCAATAGAAATGGCAATAGAAATGTGGTAAGAACTAAGAAATAGTTCTTACCAAAGAGGTAGGAAGACACACTACATACCATGTCAGAATCTATGAATCTGAGAGTGACGAGCATTTGTTCAATAAATATTTCTGGAGCTAATACTCTATGTCAGGCACTGTTCTAGGTGCTAGGACAAGAGCAATGCACAAAACAAAAACCACTGCACTTATGTTGCTCACATTCCCAGGTCATTCATTTTCATCCCAACTTAAGCTTGTTCACCCTAAGAATTTAGATGTATTTGGATGTGGAGGATGCTCTACTGGGTCATTCAAATCGTCTTTCAAGAATGAAGGACTTGCTTCCTGAGCTGCTGGGAGTGCAGCTATCAACCCTGTCTGGAGATTTGAATTAGCTTTAAAAAAAAAAAAAAAAAGTGTTTCACATAACATCAGACCACCTTCCAGGGCATCCCATACCCAAAGACTGATAAACACGGAGCCATAAAGGCTCAATCTCCTCACTACACCTTAGGACAAGGGGCATGTCAGCTTCAGAGCAGCCTATGGCATCAGTAGATATCTCTATTGGCTCTACATTGGGATGCAACTTCTCCTCCTGCTTCCTTACTATCCACAACAATTCATCCCAAGAGCATTACCAAAAATATTCTCTAATAAGCTCCTGCATGCCTTTCTCTATCTTAAAGTTGGCTTCCCAGAGGGAACCCAATCTGTGGCAATTGTCCTTAGGAGTGAGAAAACAAACATCAAGAATTTTCATGCGGATTTCCTGCCCACCTGCTGGCAATGGGCCATCTACCCCATTTCTGACGCTAGAGGCAACACACGTATCTTCTGGCACAAGATAATAGGATAATTGTTGACACTTTTCCAGTGGAAGGGAATGCATTGGCTAGATTTTGAGGAAAAATGGAGAAAGAGCAACCATGAGGACAGTGAAATACGGTAGCTACCGCCACCTGCTGATGCTCTAAAAAAATAACAAAAAGTTAAGATGGATACATTGGCAATTAAAAGCTAAATATAAAAAGAGTGAGTACTTCCATGGTAACAAGTAAAGAGGTTATCTCCTCAGCAGTAGGGCAGGAAAAGCTGTGCATCCCACCAAGGAACAGTCAGGTTTTCTAGAAGATTAAACTCCCAACCAAGGAAGATCAGCTGTGCCACAGTCAGGGCCCTGATTTGAAAATAGGAGCCTAACATATGGTATGGGGACATCTAAGTTAATGGACTCAAATCTTGAATCACCAGACTGCCGTAAATTCTCTATGCCTGCAGAATTGGCCCAATTTTCCCAGTTAAGGGCTAGCACTCTTCCTTGCTTGAGGATCATTCACAGATCTCACCCACGCAAAAGAACACGTGCCCCCTCAGGATTTGCCCTCACCTTCCCTGCTGGTCACTTGACAAATAAATATGGTTAAGTCACAACATAACTCAGTTGGGAACATGCTAAAAGGAGAGGTACTTTATCCTAAAGTAACTGTATGGTACACTTGTACCCAGAAAGTGTAAGTAGGAATCTTGGTGTCCTAGATCAAGGTGGGTAAAACAAATTTGAATAAGAGTTTGATATAGGAGTAGTTTCTTCTAATACAGCCTCTAATGCTCTGGCAAGAACCCTTGGAAATGATGAAAACATACTGATAGGCTGACTCATACTAAATGAGAAATACAAGAATTACTACCAGTCAATGGAAGAAGGGATTGAAAGACTCAAGAAATAAATATGTCAAAATATACTATGAAAGGCCAGAAAAATTCACCAGATTATTTCACAAGTGGGCTGGAGGATATGCCATTTGCTAAAGCAAAAATGGGTGTCTAGCGAGAGGGCCAACAGCATTACTAAGGTGGTTTGTGGTGGCTCTACATAGGCCAAGGCAGATGTAGAAATGAGCTCACTAGTAACAGTGGGCATGTTAGGTCCTTGAAACAATCAAGGCCATGCATCAGCACTTAGCCAGGAGACTGGGTGGAGGAAAGTATTGGAATGAGTGTCAGCAAAAGGGAGCATGACCCATAGAAATGGTTAATAGAAAACAGCTTTGCTAGAGGCAAACTAGATGGGCAAGCAATAAGGGCACTTAAACTGTACAATCAAAAGAAATTCAAGATGGTTAATCAGGAATCTGAAAGCTGCCATCTCAATGCAAAGTCACAATCCTTTTCCCAGCTTCTAGACCTAAGCTAGGTTTCAGAATCAGAACCCATGCATGGAAAAAGTAGTTAGGTTTCCAGGAGGAAGAACCCAGCAATACCATGGCAAGTACGCTGGGAATGATTCCTCCAGTCTCCTTTCAAAGAAACGTATACAATTGATTAGGAAACTGTGGAGTTGAACAAGGGAAACTGAAACATGTTAAGGACTATTGACAGAGTCTGAGTTGACAATGATACCCGAATACTCAAAACAGTCTACATCCAATGAGTGATCAGCCGAGGCCTATAAAATTCCTAGACCCCAACTCCGGAGAACCCTGAAAGGCCATCCCAGGCCTAGAGCTTCCCATGAGACTGAGAGCTTTCTTGGGACCATGTTGCATCTCATCCTCTCTCTGCCCAATCCTGCTTCCTTCCCTTCCTTTCATGGGGGTTGACAGCAGAGACATTTCATATGAAATATTCTGCAAGCTAATCTCATTTTCAGAGTCCACTTCCCAGGTTAACCAACATTGGGCAAGTCAGGGAAACTGGTGGAAAATGAGAGTTTCCTTGTGCTGGATATCTTCCATGTCTATTCTCCACTCTTCTTCCTGCTCTGTTCCCTTCTCTATGGACTGCATCATCCACACCCTTTGCCCACTGGCTTCTCAAGGGAGACCAACAGGAGACTGAAGGGTGAGAAAATAAAACAATCAAAATACTAATGACCCAGACTCCCTGTCTTCTCACAGGTTGGGACATGGTTGCAATGCTCCACTGAAAACCTTAACTCTAAAAAGTGACCCTCTCCCAGGTTCAGAGGTGTAGCTCTCTGCAGTATCCCTGAATTATCCCCCCAGTTGTTCACTCTTGTTTCCCTTCTTTGGATTTAACAGTAGGAATGAACCTTGTCTATTGTTAACCCTGGGGAGTTTCCTTGGCCTTTTTTGGTTTCCCTTAACCCTGCCCACGCTTTTGTAGAAGATTCCTTATTAAGTGCTCTTTAATTACCCTACCCAAGTATGCCATTTGTTTTTTGCTGTGTCCATGATAAACACGGACCAGTAGAAGTTTACTTGTATGGAGATGCAAGCAGCCTCCTGAGAAATAAATCTTCCTAAGGAACGAAAGAGAGGGCACACAGCCTTAGCTGGAGGCATAAGGCTAACAGATAAGATTGTGGGCTTAGAAATTAGAAGTTCTGGGTTCAAACGTACAGCTAGCAAGTGACTTCACCTCTATAAGTCTTACTTTACTCATCTATGTACTCGGGAGAACGGTGATACCTACCTGTGTCAGGACGCTTTCAGCTTCAAGGAACAGAAAATCTGAAGCAAACTGGCCAAAATAGTCACATGTATCGCCGACAGCTGGAAGTTAAGAGATTGTGAGAACTCTGGGTTGTAGTCGCATCACGGCTCTGGCACCATTTCGCTGCACGTCTCTTGTTTTACTTTCTTTTCATAGTTTATCTTCAAACTAGCTTCCCTTACTGTTGAAAGAAGGCCGTGAACAGCAATAACGGCATATGTGCTTCCTTTGTCTCCTCTGGTGTAGTGAATGTCTTTCACCCAAATCACGGGGTAAAAGCCTTATCCTTCATTCTAATTGGTTCAACTTAGTTCGCTTGTCCACGCCTGTACCAGTGAAAATTGCCCTGATTGGCTAAGGCCTGGGCACTGAGCCAATCGTTGGCAAGGAAGATGATATTACCATGATTAATTTAAACTAATTAGGATCTAACCCTGAAGGTAAAGGTAGGGATCCCACCCTGAGTCTCACACGCTTCCTCCGGGGTAAGATAGATACGTTTCAGGTGAAGGGCTCAGGTGACTACCAGCCAGCATTACCAGGTGCTGAGTGGATCCTACAGGTGGAAGAGTCATCTAATGCACCTGTCCCTGTTCTCCAACATTCTGTAGAGAGTTGGCTTGGAATGGTGTCGCTGTATGCAGAGGAGGGCTGTGCTCCAGGTGAAGGACACCATCTCCTGTCACTCTCCATTTTTGTGATTGAGTTTGGTCACCAACTTGTCTGAGTTGACCCTCGTGATTGTGATTTGTGCACTTTTCTATACGTTTGCTTAGAAAGCATACATTCTTTATAAAAATGTCCAACCTCACATTTTCTGTCAAATTGCCACCCACCTTTCATTTCCTGTTCGAAGACAGGTTTATCAAAGAGAAATGTACCACCCCCATTTCTCTATCTTCCTCTCCTTCCTTAACGCGCATTCAACAGGCTGCTCGCCCCACTGTTCCCCCATAATTGCTGAAGCTATGACCACCAACTGTTAAGCCAGTGGACCCATGTCAGTCTTCATTTTATTTGACCTCACAGCAGCCCTCCACACAGTTGACCTCTCTCTCGTTTGGCTTCCGTGACTCTAGACTTCCTCAGCTTTCCTCCTACAACTCTCATCATTGCCTGGGATTCTTTGATTACCCATCCTCTTCTACACAGCTTCTAAACGTTGGAGATATATACCAGTAATTCTTGAACTTTAGCGTGAATCAGAATCATCTGGGGAACTTGTTAACAGATTGCTGGGCTCTGCTCCCACTTCTGATTCCAGTGAATCAGAAACTTGCATTTCTAATAAGTTCCCAGGTGACACTGCTGCTCTAGGGATGACACTTTGAGGACGACTTTCCTACCTGACTTTCTTCCAGACCCCAAATCTATATATTTGACAATACTACTTGGATATTTCTCAGGCATTTCCATGCTACTCATCCAAAACTGACCTCATGAAATAGTGCCCATATCTGCTTCTCTTCCAGGTGCCCATGGTCTTAATAAACTCAATTACTTACTGAGGCCTCAGACTTGGGTGCCACCCTTGATTATTCCCTCCCCCTCATTCTTCATATAACTAGTTACGACCTCATGGCTCCTCTTTCTCCTACGTATATCTCAAAACCATATCTTTTATCTCTACCAGCACTAAAACCTGATGCCTGGAAGGTGGCATAGCTTCCCAGCTAGTCTCCCAGCATCTGTACACTGAACTATTCTCCACATACCTGCCAGAGTGAGCTTCTCTAACTCAAATTGGATCCCATCACTTTCTTATTTTAAACCTCTGCATAGTTTCCCAAATGCTCTTAGATAAATGCAAAGTCCATAGTACAGCCTATAGGCTGTGGGAGATTATCTCTAGCCTCGTCCCATGCCCCTCTCCGTTAGGCACTGACCATCTTGGGCCAACCCTGTTTCTCACATGTACTTAATTCCTCCCTTCTGGGGCCCTGTGTGCACGGCTTTCCCTCCTGCACGACTCTCTTGCCTTTCTGCCGTCACCTCATTAATTTCTGGTCTTTCTTGGCTTCCAAAACTACATTGTTTTAAATTCTGTAGGTATTTAAATTCCACAAGAATTTAAAATACCTGTACTTGTCCTTCATGATGCTTGTCAAAAATGTTGTTAGTAATTAAATGGCATTTCATTTAGTTCTGAACTATGAAAGAGCAGAAGCCCTGTGTGTCTTGCTTGTGGTATACCGCAACTATAGTGAGCACTCAATAAATAAATCCGAAAAAAGAATGAATCAACATGTTTGAGAGCACAAAGGAAAAGTCTACTGTCTCTGGATTTAGAGGTGCTCTGCAGATGATGAGACATATGAGTTGAATCAAGTCTTAAACGATGCACAGGAGTTTGCCAGATGAATTAAGACTTTGTAGAATTTTCTCACAGTGATCAGCCCAAAAGAGTGACAAGGTTCCTACCTATGTCTCTCAAAAGTGTTTCTTCAGTGCTGTAAGGAGGCTTTGGGCTGCCTGAAGGGTGGCCACACATCCAGAAGCTTTTGTATTCAGATTCGAATCCTGTTCTGTTTATGTAGGAGAGAGGCTGGCTACAGGAAGAGAGGTGGGTGAGAGGTTTGCAGGACACACCACCAGACCTGTCCTCAGAACAGTGAATATTCCCATGCCCACAAATCCGAAGGAACCCAGGGACAGAAATTCCACTGGAGAGTCATGGGATAAGGAGGGAAAGTGAGGGTGTCCCCCTGCCAGGTTGACCTGAGAAATTGAGAGTAAGTGTGCAAGAGTAGGGGTTAAGACAAGAACTTCATGGATTGGGGGTTATTTTCATCTTTTCAAGCTTCAAGATCTGCAACATCCCTGCATGCTTTTAAATAGTTACCCCTTTCCTAAGATTAATGTCACAAAGGGCGAACGCCAGTGTAGGACTTGTTGATTCTCGACCTTGAATAAATAATGCCTTATAGATTAAAGTTATGTGACTACTGTATTCCCATTGTTGTCTCTCTTCTAAGTTTTAGTAGATCCACGGACAATTGAGAAAACGATGCCTATGCATCTGTTCCATGGCAGAACAGGTTTTTAACCTAATGAAACATCGCCATCTAGCGTAGAATGGCTTGTGCTGCAGCAAGTCACCCAGAGAGAGAACCTGACCACAGAATCCTGGAACCACATAATTCCACAGCTTTGCACGTTGCAAAGCGGTTCTCTGGAGTACTGTGGAAAACTTTACCATTTTGGGTCCCTTTTGAGCTGTCAAAGCCCCCTTTCAGGAATGTATTCAATGAAATGTATTCCAAAACTGGGATCAACAAACCACTAGAAATCATGAGACATTACAGGCCTGTAAATTCTAAAGTTTGTGAAATGATGGCTGTCTTCAAAATTAATGAATGGATGCACAAACAGATTTACACATTTCTTATAGAGAGATATTTGTAACAGCAAAAATCTGAATAATCATATTCAACAATGAGAACTTGTTGAATGAATTGTGTAACATTTTATAATCACCAAAAATAGTATTGTAGAAGAATATTTAACAACTTAAAAAGTTATCACCACAAATATATAAGGTGATTGTGTGTGTGTGTGCGTGTGTGGATGTGTGTGTGTAAAAGCAAGGTTTTTTTTTAAATAAAAAAAAAAGCCTAGTGTGTCCAGTATCATTTTGCTTTAGGAAGGGAAGGAGAAAAAGAAAAGAAAGAGGAGGGGAAAATATATATCAAAATACAGATAGTGAGTATCTCTGAGTGGTGGAATAAAAGCCATTTCTAGGCCGATGCGGTGGCTCACGCCTGTAATCCCAGCACTTTGGGAGGCCAAGGCAGACTGATCACCTGAGGTCGGGAGTTCGAGACCAGCCTAGCCAACATGGAGAAACCCCATCTCTACTAAAAATACAAAATTAGCCGGGCTTGGTGGCACATGCCTGTAATCCCAGCTACTCAGGAGGCTGAGGCAGGAGAATTGCTTGAACCCAGAAGGCGGCAGTTGCCGTGAGCCGAGATCATGCCATTGCACTCCAGCCTGGGCAACAAGAGCAAAACTCTGTCTCAAAAAAATAATAATAAAATAAAAAGTCATTTCTGCATTCTTCTTTTTTCTTCCCTATATTTTTGGGCTTTCTGCCATAAACATCAATGTTATTATTGAACTGTGCTTTTCTAACAAATAAAAGCAGTAATATAACAAAGAGTTTATAAAGGCAAACCACTTCACTGCAGCTCTAAACGCTCATCTGTACCCAAAATAATACCATAGTGGGGAGAATTCAAACTCAGTCATCAGTGGGGGCACACACACATATGCACACGTGCACACACACATACATACACACACATACACAGCTGTGGCAAAGCAGTCCCAGTACCTTAGGTAGTGCCAACAGGCAGGGAGACCTCCTCTGGTTTAGCAAAGAAGAGCCCTGTCTCAGCTTGGTTGACACTCTTCAGATCTAGCTATTTCAGGGAATGGAAATATTTTATATAGCCAAAGCTCCCAAAAGCTGCAGTCCTGCCTCCCACAACACTCTAAGCAATGTATCCCTGCCTGCTCTTTTCTGGGCTGCATAGACCTCTATTATCCTTCCAAGCCCAAGGGAAATCTCTCCTCCCCACAGTTTTTTGAAAACTTGTCTACCATTGTTCACCACTGAATACCTGGAATGGAGATGTTCATTCTCTCTTCTATTCATGTCAGACATATTGATCAATCAGCATACAAATGAAAGTTTAGTGCTTGGCAATTCCTGGGACATGATCTTAACATGTAGGAAGGACAGCCGTTCTAACCGGGAGGGAACTGGTGAACGAAAGTAAGCCCTTTCCAGCACTACAGCAGCATCCTCAGTGCCAGCAGGGAAAACATCAAAGAGGTCTATAAGACAACCCAGGTGGATAAAGGAATTGACTGGATCACATCAGGCCTCAAATACTGCAGGAGAGGGGGAAGAAAAAAATTGCCCAAATTTTTGTCCCCCTTTATTCTTATCATTGGTGCTTTTTTGTCCTTCTTGATGGTGTCATTTTAATGTTTAACACCACACTTAGTCACATTCCATGTTCCCTTTTGTAATATAAAGGTTGCCAGTCTTCTTTTTATTGGCCATGGAATTGTTCAATTTCCCATTCTTGCAATATAGGCTCTCAGGGATCTTAACATTTGCTCTGTCTACGGATGTTGCATGTTGGGAAAGTCACTCTCAGCTCTGAGCAGTAATTTCAGCATCTAGAGTCCTGAAGGAAGTCATCAAGTATTAATTGACCATGATTAGATGTTGTATACTGTTAGAGCTGAGAAGAAGATAAAAGTCACTGGGGATGAGCTTCCCGAGTACAAACACTGCTACGGGAGTGAAGGCTGCAGTTTTAAACTGCAGCACAGGTCAAGTTACCACAAAGTTACCAACTTTTTACATGGCCACAGGAGGGAGGTCTTTTTACAACTTTTTAAAATTTTAATAATTTGTAAAGACTATTTTTAAGTATCACAGCATCTACCACTGCCACAATTTCAGTTATCAAAAATACCAGGATATTAAATTGAGAGAGATTAATCAGCTGGTCCTACTCATTTGTTCAGCAAATGCTTATTGAGTGCTCACTAAGAGCAATGCTTGTAGCTTGGCATTAACAAAACAGACATTGTCCCTGTGATCCTGGGGTTTATAGTTTATTGGGGGAAACTTGGCTTTAGAAAGCAAAACTATAAGAGTTATAATACACATGGTTTCCAGGTATGCACTTCTGTAACAACTCCTGATTTTTGTCTGGGATCCCTTCCACTGCACTTACAGTCCAAGTCCAAGGGAAGACACAACACCCAAAGCTAAGCCAATCAGTTCGTTTTGCTCATCTTTGTTTAGGAATCGGTTCTTGGTTGGGTTTATGACCCAAGAGAAGCCAATCAGAACTAATAAGGACACAATTCCCAACCCTCAGTTTGAGCTATCAGAGATTAGGAATCTTTCTTTTCCCACTAGACAGACAGAAAATATGCAGTTGAACGCCACTGCAAGAGGGCAGACGGTGGAGACAGGGGCAGAACCAGGGAGGCTGGCAGAGAGGAAAACTGGCACCCAACGGATGGTCCAAGCCTCCAGTCATTTCATTTAAAGTAGCTAAAATTCTGGAACTTCTATGTCTCTTGAGCCAATATTTTCCCTGTTTGGGTTGTGTTTCTGACACTAACAACTGAGAATGTCTAGACTGATAGGTAAAACCCAGCACAGCATGGGATTAAGCCACTAAAAAAAGTTTTCCTAAAGAAATGTCCTATAAACTTAGAAGACACATTAAAAGAGCTTACCAGAGAACCCTGGATATTATTTGTCACACATTTTCACTGCCTGCAATGGTTGTATCCATGTTGCTCTTAGGACGTGATTATTATGCACTTTCCTGACTTTCAGATGGAAAAGAAAATGTTGCCAATCCCCTGAACAACCCAGTCATTCTTAACGAGAGGGACAGTATGAAGAAGACTGTGTGGTAAAGAAGGAAAACAAAAAAGACACAAAATAAATCAGAAGCCAGTCACACTTAAAAACTGGGTACACCAAACTCCCGCTGAAAATCCAGAATAAATAGCAGACAGAAAGACAGACAAACACACACACTCCTGCCACACATATGCACATGTCAACATATAGCAATAATGCTTTAATCATGCCAACTTATTATGCCGTCTTTCCTAGAGAGGTACAGAAATAGTATTTCTCAAGTGTAGTGACATGAGCATTTTCGGATTCTACAATGTAACCATTTTGAAAAATAAGTTGAGAATATCTATCCAGAGTCTTATAAATGCATTTGACTTTACAATTCCACTTTTAGAAATCTATCATAAGAAAACTGAAAAGGCCTTATGTATGATATTGATAAAAGTACTATCTGTAATACCAAAAAATTAAAATCATTTAAATTTCCGACAAAAATATAACATTATTGTCCCTCTAATTGAATAAATATTTACACCAAAGGATGTTTTTCAAAAGCCAACAAAGAAGAATTTTTGTTGTAATGATAAGTGAAAAGAGCTGGATACAAATTTGCATGTATGCCATCATCTTGTCCCTGGGAAAACAAACTATGTTCATTTCAACTTGAAATGATTCGTGTTTTAATTTGTAGGAATAAATGAGAAATCGATTACGTGCATTTCCCAGTGAGATTAATCTTAGCTGTTCTGGTATGATCAAAGTAGTCAGCTCAATTTTCCCTGAGTCCTTATCTGGATATTCAGTGTGGTCAGCTGTCATGGGTGGCTTTGTTATGTCAGGAGACTTGATAGCCAAGACTGATAAACTAAACAGACAGTTATATCAGATTTGGGCTGGGCTGCCCACCGCTGAGCTGGGCAGTTGTTAATTTCTGTTAACAATGTGATCACATGCTCCGCTGTACTTAAAGTGTAGTTTATATGTCACATCCTCATTTTTTCCCTTTTTTGTTAGTGTGCATTATAGATATGTGTTGCCCAAAACTGCATCAATTATACATACAAGCAAAAGTTACAATAACCTTATTTTTAAATATATTTTCTTTCTTCTGGGATATGAAAAATGAATTCACTTGGTAAATAGCCCTGATATCGGATTCATACATATGAAAATAGACTATTTTCTGTTAAGAGAAGAAAACTGTTCCAGAATGTAAAACTAAACAAATAGACAGGCAATCCAGTTCCCTCATGTGCAAGGAGCCATTAGTAAAAGATGTATTCCTTTATGTGACATCAGAGGATGTTCTATTACACCCAGGAAAGTGGGAAGGGGATAATCAAGTTGAGAGTACAATTCACAAAGATAATCATTTTTATTTGATGGAGAAAAATAGCATAGGCTTCTACTATAAAAGGTCATTTTAAAAGACAAATCACAGGGAAAATAATCTAAAAGCCTTAAAATCTCTTATAAATGCCTGTCTGAATTCAGCGACCAAAAGCCCAAATTTAAAGACCCTTAACGTCACTAAGGGAATTTCTGTGGACATGTGCACTGATGATGAAAGGAACAATCTCCAGTGCTCACCTATTCCTCATCAGCTGTGTTGGTTTGTGTGTGTGTGTGTGTGTGTGTGTGTGTGTGTGTGTGTGTGTGTGTGTGTGTGTGTTTCTCATGCACCAAGCAGAGCTAGTTACCACAAAACCCAGAGAGCGTAGAATCAGTCATTAAGTTGGTGCCAGAAACCATGGTGGCTGGGGTCTCAATTGTGATAAGATTTACAAGATCTAAGATCTAGCATTTTACTCTGCAAAATACAGCACCTTTGGGGATGTTTAGAATCTTTCCATTTATCTACAAGGCATTTCTACTTCAGTGTCTCTCCACCCACACGTACCCCATGGAAGAAGCTTAATAATAGTTCACAATATGTATGTATATATTAGAAAATGCCTGGCAAATAGTAAGTTCTACATAAATGTTACTTAATCATGTGCATTATATATATATATATATACACACACACACACACACGCATATATATATATTCATTCATTCATTCATTCACTTAATCCTTTCAATTCTATGAAGTAAGTACTGTCACTCTCATTTTATACATAAGGAAACGGAGGCTCAGGGTGACTACATAACTTTTTCATTTTATGATTAGTAAATAGAAGAGCAGAGATTTCAACCAGGGGTCCTTGAGACCATACTGATGAATGCATCAATGAGCAACGAAGAAACAATAGGCTCTAACACCTAATACCAATCTTTGTGTGCCTCAGCTACTGCTCTCATGATTAGTTTCTTTTGCTTTTTTCTTTTTTAAAAAAACCGTATTGGTTTTTGTTCATTTTTTTAATTGTTGTATTGGGTTTTTTAATTTCTGTTTTTATTTCAATAGTTTAGGGTGTACAGGTGGTTTTTTGTTACATGGATATGTTCTTTAGTGGTGATTTCTGAGATTTTGGTGCACCCATCACCCAAGCAGTGTACACTGTCCCCAGTATGTAGTCTTTTATTCCTTACCCCTCCACCCACTTCCCTGCCACCTACTCCCCAAAGCCCATTAGAATATTCTTATGCCTTTGCATCCTCATCCTCATAGCTTAGCTCCCACTTTTAAGTGAGAATATATAATTCAAATGACAGGTTTCTCTATCACTTATTATTTCCAAGCCCTTGTCTGGGGTTCTGAATTCTGCCACCTACTCTCCATGACTATGGACTACTCTCCCTGTGCCTACATTGACGACATCTGCAACACTCCCACCTGTGCTGACATCCTAAACTCTGTCCCCATCTTCCCAGCCCAGGCTTCCTGGGACATGTTCTTCTCTTTGGTAACATACTGATCATATATATATTTGTTTATTTACTGTTATTAGATCCCTTTACCCTCAGCTCCTGTGGCATCCTATTTTTAATCACTATGACTTTATAATAATGTTCGGTGATTGGCTCAGCAAATATTTTCTCCTTGCTCTCTCTCTTCAAAACTTTATTATCCAGCTGAGCATGGTGGCTCATGCCTGTAATCCCAGCACTTTGAGAGGCCAAGGAGGGTGGATCATGAGGTCAAGACATCGAGACCATCCTGGCCAACATGGTGAAACCCTGTCTCTACCGAAAATACAAAAAATACTGGGCGTGGTGGTGCGCGCTTGTAGTCCCAGCTACTCAGGAGGCTGAGGCAGAATTGCTTTAACCCGGGAGGCAGAGGTTGCAGTGAGCCGAGATCACGCCACTGCACTCCAGCGTGGTGACAGAGTAAGACTCCATCCCCCTCCAAAAAAAAATTATTATTCATCACCATAGTTTTATTCATTTAGAAGGTCAGAATGACACCAGAATCATATTGCTGAAAGTTTTTTTAAAGGAGGTTTTATTAGAATTTCATTAAACATATAAATTAGTTTGAAAAAAATGATGTGTTTATGGTATTCACACACCCCATCTAAAAATATAGTTGACCTCTCTCTCTCAGGTGTCCTGTTGTGTTAGGGTAAATCCGTGAAATAGGATACCCTGAATGACTGTTATATCAAATATGACATTTGTACTTTTATTGCTATTCTGAATGGTATCTTTATTTCATTATTCTTTTTCCTAGCTGATAGTTACTACTTAATAGAAAAGCTTTTATTCCTCTACTTTTAAATCCGTCACTTAATTAAATTTTCTTATTACAGCTAATGGTTTTTTAATGGATTTTTTTGTGTTGTGTCCATGGGAATAATACTATCTAAAACTAATAATAATGTCTACATTTTCTGTACCCATACCTAGAAATTCCAGGGCAACATTAAATAAAAGTAGTCATAGTGGGCATACTTAGTGCACTACTAATTATGGAGGAAATGTTTCTGTTATTTCATTATTAAGTACATAATGTAGAATTGGAAACATAGAATGATATTCATTATCTTGTTAAAAACATCTCACACTTCTAGTTCACTGAGAGACTCATTTTTATCAGAAACTTGAAATATTTCATGTTCTTCCTTTATTAATATAGTATGCTTTATTTCTAGCTTTTTTAGCTGAAACATCTTTATATCTCCAAAATAAAACTTGTTTGGTCTTGATACATTAGTCTCTTAATTTACTGCTGAATTTAGTATTTGACACCTGCATGTACAGAGTTTGTTCTGTTTTTCCTGTCTATGTTGTATTTGACTGGATTTGTTATCAGAATTTCCCTAAATTTAAAAATAAACTGGAATTATTATCAAGTTGAAAACAACACATGCTGGTGAGGCTGTAGAGAAAAGGGAACACTTTAATGCCATTAGTAGGAATGTAAATTAGTTCAGCTTCTGTGGAAAGCAGTTTGGAGATGTCTCAAAGAACTTAAAACAGAGCTACCATTTAACCCAGCAATCCCGTTACTAGGTATATACCCAAAGGAAAATAGGTACTTGTACCAAAAACACACATGCACTTATAGTAGTAGTTCCACACTTCACAATAGCAAAGACATGGCATCATCCTAGGTGCCTATCAATGGTGGATTGGATAAGAAAAATGTGGTACATATACACCATGGAGTACTATGCAGCCATAAAAAGAATGAACGTGTGTCCTTTGCAGCAACGTGGATGGAGCTAGAGGCCATTATCCTAAGCAAATTAACATAGGAACAGAAAACTAAATGTCACATGTTCTCACTTATAAGTGGGAGCTGAACATTGAGCACCCATGGACACAAATATAGGAACAACACACACTGCATAATACTAGACAGGGGAGGGAGGAAGCAAGAGTCAAAAACTACCTATTGGATACTCTGCTCACTACCAGGGAGCAATATACCTATGAAACAAATCTGCGCATGTACCCTCTGTATCTAAAAGCTGAAAACAATAAAAATACAAAATACAAATGAACTGGAAAGCTTTTTATCTTTTTCTACACTATTTAACAGTTGACATATTATGTCTTCAAAGCCTGAAATAATTCAAATTGGTAAGAATATCTAGCCCTACCAACTTTTTTGTAATTAATACTTCGATAATTTTAAAAGTTTTTGCTTATTTATTTCTTCAGCTTATCAATTTCACCCCTATTCCATTTTGGTTATTTATAATTTCTCCAAAAAATGATTTTACTGAGATTTTCAGGTTTGAGAGCATAAAGAAAGCTGTACATACCTTTTACTTGTAATTTTGAAAATCAACCATTTATAAAATTACTGTTTTTCTCTATTTTTCTTAATCCAACTTAGCAATGGTTTTTCTACCTATTTTATACTTTTTTAAAAGAATGAACTCCTGAATTTATTTACCAATGCCATGAATTTTTCTGTATTATAATTTATTAACTTCTAAATTTATATTCAGTATACTTCTGCTTTTTCCATGTTTATTTTGCTGTAATATTTCCAACTTTTAAATTGAATGCCTTATTTGTTTGTTGTCATTTGTTCTTTTTAAATAACAAGAATATATACAGCTATAAATTTTTATCTGAGACTGTTTCACCACAGCACAAAACTTTTGATATATATTGTACTCATTCTTTTCAAATAGTCTGTACATTTTTCCTCTAATACAATCCTTTGCTTTTATTATGTCAAGTTTATACTGGCTAATTCAACCACAGTATCTTGTGCTTTCATATTTCATATTTTTAAAATTTTTATTATTTGTATTATCTAAATGGACTACATTTCCTTTACTTTTATCTTATTTAGTAAAAAATTTCAAAGCCACTATAACTCTGATACCAAAGTCTGCCTACCGGGTTCAAGCGATTCTCCTGTCTCATCCTCCCAAATAGCTGGGATTACAGGTGCCCGCCACTGCGCCTGGCTCATATTTGTATTTTTAGTGGAGACAGGGTTTCACCATATTGGTCAGGCTGGTCTCGAACTCCTGACCTCAGGCGATCCACCCACCTTGGCCTCCCAGAGTGCTGGGATTACAGGCATGAGCCACCGTGCCCGACCCCAAAGCGCTTTTTAAAAAGACCATGTCATTATAGAGAAATGAAATTCCTAATGAAGATTCAACAAATCAAATAGAAAAGGGAACTAAAAATACATTACAACCAAATAACATTTAGTGTAGGAATGTAAGGATTGTTCAACTTAGAAAATCTATTAAATAAAAAGATGAAAAATAATCAAAGCATCTTGTCAACAGATGCCAAAAAAGTTAATTTAATGAAATTCCATGTACTTTGCTAATGAAAACCTTCAACAAGCTAATGATTGAAGAAAAATTCCTTAATCTAATTAAAGCCATTATAAGAAACCTAACAAGAAAACTTTACACTTAATCATGAAATATTAAAAGTAACTTAACTAAGTAACATGACAAGGCTGTCCATTATGGCCATTATTAGTTAACATTACAGTGCAGGTTCAAAGAAAAATACATAAACAAAAGTTAAAATGATTAGAACAAAAGCAGAAAATCAGCTATTTTTAAAAAATAATCTTTTTGCCTAGGTAAGCCAGATAAATCAGTTGGAAAACTATTAGGATAAGATGGCTAAATAAAATCAACAACAATGACAAATCAACAGATTTTTCTACAACTTAACAATAATAGATTAGCAAATTTAATTTTAAAAAAAAAAAAAAAGATCCAATTCACTACAGCAAAGAAGCCCATGAAATGACAATAATCCTAACTCAAATGTGAAAAGCCTTAGAGAAGCTGTAAAACTCCTCCAGAGGAAAGAAAAACTCAAATTAACAGAGAGACGTAGTACGTCTCTGTATGGAAAGATTTAATATTGCAAAAATGTAACTTCTTCCCTATTAGTCTAAACTGATTATTGGACTTGACAGCCAATTCTAAAGTTCATGAACAAGAATATATAGGACAACTTCTAGAAATGTGAAAAGCAACAAGTGGTGACTTACTCTACATGATATAAAAATTTTCTTCAAACTATTGTAATTTAAATGATGCAGCAATGGCACAAGAATAGGCCAACATATCATTGGCACAGAGTAAAGGTTTCAGGAACAGACCCGCGTATAAGATGGGAATTTAATTCAAGGTAAAGTTTGTATTTCAAATGCTAAGAGAGAATGCCTTAAGAGACTTCTGAATGAAGACCACAGAATAAGCAGATGAAGAAAAACTCACCACCACTACACAATTCTAATCCCAAAAATTAGAATTGCCGTGTCTGCGGGGGAAAGAAGGCTCAGCAGAAAAGCAGAAAAGGAAAATCTCCTGGTGCAGGAAATAAAAAACCTGCCTTACTGAGTAGGAGGTGAAGCTCTCTGTCCCAGGGAAATAATTGGATTTGATGTATGCTTAGAAATTTATACTTTATTATTTATTACTGCATTATATCAAGAATCCAGATACAGTAGTCCTGTTGGGAACATACTGCCTGCCAACACAAGAATGCAAACCAAAAGCCTTATGGTTATTGGCAGGAATAGAATTTACCTAGAAGCCCTTTCATCTATAGCATCTCACCTCCAGCAAGAAAGATGTGAAAGAAACTAGGCTTGTGGGCACTGTACTACCGCAATGAAATTGTTTGTCTTATTCTCGACTGGACTCAAAAACTTTCTGACCTGGGTACATGTCTTCAAACTTCTTGGTCCTCCAGTTTGAGTGACAGGTCTAGTTCTGATAATGGTGATGATGTTGATAAGGATAAGAAGCCAGAGCAGGAATTCTCTATTCCTCGTCCCTCAGGTTCTCATAATTATAGTTAATCCCTATCACTCCATCATCATCACCATCCTAAAGCACTCTGATTATATGTTCATAAATAACTATAAGATTATCTACAAAATCAATTACAGAAACCTCAGTACAAAGTACCCAAATGACACTAACCTTAACCGCCGCTATGAGATGAAAACCTTGTAGTCACTCTTCAGTTTCCCTTGACTGTCTCCTTCCTTCCAAAGATGCTGCCTGATTCCAAGAGCTTTTCCATACCAAATGACAGCTCTACTTCTGGACTAAGATGAAATGACATGCTGCCGGTATGATAGCTAAGCTTCCTAAGTAGCTATAGGAGGATGAATGCTGGAACCACAGGTGAACTTGGCCAATGGAAACCAGGAAATGGGAAGGAGGTGGGCCAATTACATTTCGCCCTCCTTTCTCCCTCTCACAAACTACTCCAGAATTTAGCTCTTCCTCCCTGGCCTGTCAGACAATATTTGAGTGCCAAGCGAACACTCCCACAATATGACTTCGCATGTCTCCACTGACTCTTCAAGAAGTGGTCTCCACTGCTTCTCCTTGCCTCTTCCCTTGCCTCACTCCACTTTTTCCTCTCACTGTCCTTGTCTTGTGTTTCTCCAATGAAAATTACTTTTAATCCTTAACTCAGTCTCTGCTTTTTAGAAGGACCAGTTAAAGACCCAGCCTAGTTAGCAAGACAGGGTGTGCCATCCCTTATTTCTCAAATTGGATAATACTCTGAATACTGAACAGACAGAAATCCAACTCAATCCCCATATTCATCTCCCTCTCCCCATATATGCTGCAGTAACAACTACTGGGAAATTCTATCAAAACAATTGGCTATAGCAGTTTACCAATGAATAAGACACCAAATAGTTTGGTTAAATGTCACCTTCGTTAGAGTAAACACTTTTTTTTTTTTCTGTTTGTTGTGCTGAGTTATCTGATTCTCAATAATACCCATGCTGCTTTTGCCATATCAAGACCAAGTGCAGCACGCAGTTTATAGGTTGGTGCCTCACTAACTTGAAAGTCATGCTCAATTTCAGTCTCCCACTATCACTCCCTGGGAGATCTTATCAAAGTTACTGATAGCTATATGCATATGAGCAATACCTCAGCTCTCATTGAGGACTCATCTGAACCTGATGCCATTTTTCACTGGTACAAAAGTGAAGCGATGAAGAAAGAAGAGTTTTCTGAGGCATATTAAGATATAAAAGCTCTAGGAAGGTTTTTGAGATGGCTGAAGCCTATAGAACTAAGAGAGAAGATGAGGATCTGTCATTTAACTTGTCTTCTGCTAGCTTTGATACTCCATTATCTTGAATGAGTCATATATCTATTCTCTTAACTATCTACAGTGATTTTTAAAGGTTGTTTCCAAAAACAATTTTAAAGAATAATACAACTTTGGGAGGCCGAGGCAGGTGGATCACCTGAAGTTGGGAGTTCAAGACCAACCTGACCAACATGGAGAAACCCCATCTCTAATACAAATACAAAGTTAGCCAGGTGTGGTGGCACATGCCTGTAGTCCTAGCTACTCCGGAGGCTGAGGCAGGAGAATCACTTGAACCTGGGAGGCAGAGGTTGCGGTGAGCTGAGATCGCACAATTGCACTCCAGCCTGGGCAACAAGAGTGAAATTGTCTTAAAAATAAATAAATAAATAAATAAATAGAATAATACAGAGCTAGAGTCTTTGTTTTAAACGTTGTTTCTTAACAGTTTATATTTTCTTTTTTAAGAATGATTTTTAAGGTGGAAGAATGGGAGTGGAGGTGAGGAATGAAATACTAACTAAGGGTACAATATATACCACTCGGATGATGAGTATATTAGCCCGGAAGTCACCACTACATATCAATATACAAAACTACATTTGTGTCCCTAATTCTATTTTTTAAATTTAAATTAAAAAATAATTTTTGTATTTTTATTCAGTCTTGTAACCATATTTCTGCCATTCATTTATACTTTTGTGTTTAACTAATTTCAGTATTCATTGCCAGTTTTCTTTGCATTTTTTTGCCGTAAGTTATTGGGGTACAGGTGGTATTTGGTTACATGAGTAAGTTCTTTAGGGGTGATTTGTGAGATTTTGGTACACTCATCACCCAAGCAGTATACACTGCACCATATTTATCATCTTTTATCCCTAGCCCCCTCCCATTCTTCCCCTCAAGTCCCCAAAGTTCATTGTATCATTCTTATGCCATTTTTCTTTCTTATAGCTTAGCTCCCACATATCAGTGAGAACATACATTTGGTTTTCCATTCCTGAGTTACATCACATAGAATAATAGTCTCCAGTCTCTTCCAGGTCACTGCAAATGCTGTTAATTCATTCATTTTTATGGCTGCATAGTATTCCATAGTATATAGATATACCATAGTTTCTTTATCCAGTCATTGATTGATGAGCATTTGGGTTGGTTCCATGATTTTGCAATTGTGAACTGTGCTGCTATAAACATGTGTGTGCAAATATCTTTTTCGAATAATGACTTCTTTTCCTCTGGATAGATACCCAGTAGTAGGATTGCTGGATGAAATGCTAATTCTACTTTTAGTTCTTTAAGGAATTCCAGTTTCCCATAGTGGCTGTACTAGTTTACATGCCCGCCAGCAGTGTAGAAGTGTTCCCTGTTCACCACATCCATGCCAGCATCTACCATTTTTTCATTTTTTGATTATGGCCATTTCTGGCAGGAGTAAAGTGGTATCACATTGTGGTTTTGATTTGCATTTTCTCATCATTAGTGATGTTTAGCATTTTTTTTCATATGTTTATTGGCCATATGTGTATCTTCTTTTGAGAATTGTCTGTTCATGTTCTTAGCCCACTTTTTGATGGGATTGTTTGGTTTTTTTCTTACTGATTTGAGTTTGTTGTAGATTCTAGATATTAGTCTTTTGTCAGACATATAGATTGTGAAGATTTTCTCCCACTCTGTGAATTATTCCTGTTATTCCTGGTCTCCCACTCTGTGGGTTATTCCTGTTATTCCTGGGTTATTCTGACTGTTCCTTTTGCTGTGCAAAAGCTCTTTAGTTTAATTAGGCCCCAGCTATTTATCTTGGTTTTTATCGCATTTGCTTTTGGGTTCTTGGTCATGAAATCCTTGCCTAAGCCAGTGTCTACAAGGGTTTTTCCAATGTTATCTTGTAGAATTTTTGTAGTTTCAGGTCTTAGGTTTAAGTCTTTAATCTATCTTGAGTTGATTTTTGTATAAGGTGAGAGATGAGGATCCTGTTTCATTCTCCTATGTGTGGCTAATCAATTATCCCAGAACCATTTGTTCAAAAGGATGTCCTTTCCCCACTTTATGCTTTTGTTTGCTTTGTCGAAGATCAGTTAGCTGTAAGTATTGGATTTATTTCTGGGTTCTCTATTCTGTTCCATTGGTCTATGTGCCTATTTTTATAACAGTACCATGCTGTTTTGATGATTATGGCCTTATAGTATAGTTTGAAATCAGGTAGTGTGATGCCTCCAGATTTGTTCTTTTTGCTTAGTCTTGCTTTGGCTATGTGAGCTCTTTTTTGGTTCCATGTGAATTTTAGAATTGTTTTTTCTATGTCTGTCAAGAATGATGATGGTATTCTGATGGGGATTGCATTGAATTTTAGATTGCTTTGGCAGTATGGTCATTTTCACAATATTGATTCTACCCATCCATGAGCATGAGATGTGTTTCCATTTGTTTGTGTCATCTATGATTTCTTTCAGCAGTGTTTTGTAGTTTTCCTTGTAGAGGTTTTTGTTAGGTATAGTCCTAAGTATTTTTTTTTTTACAACTATTGTAAGAGGGGTTGAGTTCCTGATTTGGTCTGTGTTTGGTTGCTGTTGGTGAATAGAGGTGCTACTGATTTGTGTACATTGATCTTTTATCCAGAAACTTTGCTGAATTATTTTATCAGTTCTAGGAGCTTTCTAGAGGAGTCCTTAGAGTTTTCAAGGTAAACAATCATATCATCAGCCAACAGTGATAATTTGACTTCCTCTTTACTGATTTGGATGCCCTTTATTTCTTTCTCTTGTCTGATTGCTCTAGCTAGGAGTTCCAGTACTGTGTTGAATAGGAGTGGTGAGAGTGGGCATCCTTGTCTTGTTTCAGTTCTCAGAGGGAATGCTTTCAACTTTTCTCCATGCAGTATTATGTTGGCTGTGGTTTGTAATGGATGGCTTTTATTACCTTAAGATATGTCCCTTGTATGCCAATTTTGCTGAGAGTTTTAATCATAAAGGGACATTGGATTTTGTCAAATGCTTTTTCTGCATCTATTGAGATGACCATGTGATTTTTGTTTTTAATTCTGTTTATGTGGTGTATCACATTTATTGACTTGCATATGTTAAACCATCCCTGCATTCCTGGTATGAAACCCACTCGATCATGGTGGATGATCTTTTTGATATTATCTTGTTGGATTTGGTTAGCTAGTATTTTGTTAAGGATTTTAGCATCTACATTCATCAACAATATCGGTCTACAGTTTTATTTTTTGGCTGTGTCCTTTCCTGGTTTGGGTATTAGGTTGATGCCGGTTTCATAGAATGAATTAGGGAGGGTTCCTTCTTTCTCTATCTTGTGGAATAGTGTCAAAAGGATTGGTACCAATTCTTCTTTGAAGGTCTGGTAGAATTCTGCTGTGAATCTGTCTGGTCCTGGACATTTTTGTGTTCGTAATTTTCAAATTACCATTTCAATCTCGCTACTTGTTATTGGTCTGTTCTGGGTATCTAATTCTTCCTGATTTAAGCTAGGAGGGTTGTATTTTTCCAGGAATTTATACATCTCTTCTAGGTAGTCTAGTTTATGTGCATAAAGGTGTTCACAGCAGCCTTGAATGATCTTTTGTATTTCAATGGTGTCAGTTGTAATATCTCCCCTTTTGTTTCTTAGTGAGGTTATTTGCAGGTACCATTGTTTTGATCATGCTCTTTATTGCCTATGTACGTTGATTTTTTTGTTTGTTTGTTGTTTTTGTTTTTTTCTTAACTTGTATTTTTGTTTTTTAGGTCCCCTGTGATTTATGCTTTAAAGAGATTCTGTTTTGATGTGTTTCCAGGATTTGTTTCAAGATTTAGAGCTCCTTTTAACAGTTCTTGTAGTGGTGGCTTGGTAATTTGTCAACTTTTCCTCAAACACAGTGAGCCTTTTAATCTGTATGCTGAGAAATATTTTCTTCAGTGATTTCTTTTAGTATCTCTTCTGCGACAATTACTTATTCTTCATAAATCTTCACATGTTAACATTTTTCTCCACTGCATGTCCTCTGTAAATATTCTTTTTCATGATATTTAAAACTCTAATTAATGTTTGCCTCTGCATTATGGAAGAAGTCATTAAATTGGCTTTCATATTGCTACTCTCTGTTATTGATTTTATATTAACATTCTGCTGTGTCTGATGCTGATTTTAATTCTGTTTTGTATTTTTAATTGCTATGTAATCTTTTTTCATTGCATTCAGCTTCAGCTTCACCTTGAAATAGTGGCTTTTGAGCTCACTCTGTAACTTTTTCTCTTTTTATAGCTTTTCATTCCTATTTTATAGATGCCATATCGTTACTTATGTTACTGTGGACACTAACTTTTTCTAAACTTTTTTCTGACACCAAGAATTCATCATGTGAAGAAACTGTCATTCCTCTGAATTTTAACAATTATGTAACATCTCTTGTATTCCAACGTAATTTTACATGTTGAGCAACATCCCAGCTGTTGTTGAAGTCTGTTATTATTTTTCA
This sequence comes from Theropithecus gelada, assembly GCF_003255815.1. Lineage (NCBI taxonomy): Eukaryota > Metazoa > Chordata > Mammalia > Primates > Cercopithecidae > Theropithecus > Theropithecus gelada. The sequence continues at coordinate 63,513,946 of NC_037675.1, read as the reverse complement.
GTTTACTCCTCGTGGAATGAGAAAAGATCTATCTAGTCCCAATGTTTGCTAACACACAGGGATTATGGCTTAGCTTTAACACAGCTTATTACAATTGGAGGGTATAATGATATATTAGCATATAACTTGATTTCCAGGGTTTAGAGATACTCTGCTATTATGACTCTGCTGGATTTCAGTGAAATCATTAATCCTATTCCTGCTATTTGACTCTCTGACTTGGTGAACCATTGGAGTATTAGGGCTGTTCTTTTTGTTCCCACCCACAGCCTTTTTATATATTGCTACTCTATCTCCAGTAATACAAAGTAAAACTGTTTGCCACCTCCCCACCCCAAATGCTGATTTCTTGTCCTGTTGTTTCTGGAAGTTTCAGTATCCAAATGAATGTTGAAAAAGAGGTACTAATGAGGAATGTGAAAATAAGGGTTGGGACATGGAGACAGTACTCAGATAGGACTATAAAGACCCCAATCAGAAGGCAAGCAAAGGAATGAGAAAGGGATGATGATGGGTTAGTTAAGTTTCAGGTGGCAAAATAGATGTCAACATCACTTCAGCTCCATTTGTCTTACAAAATAGAAAATTATGCCAGAAACTGGCAATAGATAAGGTGCAGCTTAGATTTAAAGGTATTTTGAGTTTGTGTGTAGTGGGGGGACAGTGGTTCGTAGGGAGAGAGTGCGTCCCTTTACAGTAGACATCATAGTAGAAAGCAGGGGGTCAGTCAAGGGAGTATTGACATGTATATTTCAACACAAAAGTTTCTATCCTTAGATCTGCAAAAATCTGCTAGGAAATTGTTGAAATTGCCCACTATCTAAAAACTCTTGAAGTTGACAACTGCTTTATATGCCTGAAGGTAAAATACAGATAAATTCAACCTCCACTGGAATCAGGTGGAAGAGGATAAAGATTTAGTGGTCTAAATGCACTATTAATTTATGATGAAGTCACTGAAAATACTCATATCTTATGAATAATATTAATTACTGCTAGCAGAGTGTTGCTGTTCCATTTGGGCTTGCAAATGTCAGCAGAAACCCAAGTCTGTCACAAATCAACATAATAAGATAATATTTCTGAAATATCACCAGATGTATTTTCATTTTCTAAAACTCTTGTTTCATACATGGAAGCTGAGGCACCCAGCACTTCAGAGGAAGGAAAGATACAGCCAAGAACAACAAAGAAATTGTCCAATGTTGACTTTCAAAACAAACTTTCTAAAAGAGCATAAATAGAAACAATCGTCTTTAGTTGCCAGGGCCAGGCATTGGAGAGAAAGGAGTTCTCTTAATCAAATAGTGTCCCTTTAAATATCCAGAATTATCTCTGGCTAATGCTTTCCTCCTTTTGCCTAAACTAGCTGTGTTTCTGTTACATGTAGTAAAAAGAATCCTTATCAATATATTGCTTTTTTAATGTGCTAAACTCTAGCTTCAATGTTTAATACTCAGTTAACTGAGCTCTGGGATCAAAATTAAGAACCCTAAATTTTATATTTACTTATTACTGCCTTTCGATGTAAGGTTGAGCAATCCATCAGTTTGCTGTTTTCAGTTTAATGGATTTCACCTAAAACTCCATCTTTTCGTTGAAGTCATTCCTGGCTGTGGATAAAAGCAGTCTGTCTCAGTACTGATTCTTCCGTCTATTAATATGATCTCTTGCAACATACTTAAAAATTAGCATATAATATCCCTACCTCTTTTACTAACTTGATTTTAGCATAATATTTCTTCTATTTACTTGTTTGAAGATTTGTTCTGGGTTTGACCACAATAGCAACAGCTTGTGTTGCTCCATGACGGTGCCTACGGAGGTTAGAAACTGGATCTTTCTGTCTTCTCCTGAAAGCACCTTCTTCGGCACCACATGCATTTTTCATTGTGCTCCATTTTAGCATTTCCATTTATTTAACTCGTCTTCTACTTGGTGGTTTCATTTGGTTGTTAATTGTTCATTTGCAATATAAATTCTCTTTTATTGCTAGCGTCCAGTGAATAGGAAATGTGTGTTTTGTTCCATGGACTTACTTTCATTATCGTCCTAGTACATAAGTATGAGTTTACCTGAGTTTACTATGTGTGAAGTGCCCTGTAAAGGGAATTTCACAGACGGGTCCATATCTTTCATTTATTCATTCAAGAAACATTTATTTAGTTCATGAGGATAAACAGAAAAACAAAAGACACTCATTTTCCTGGGGACGTCACAGAGCAGAGGAGGGGACAGACAAAATCAGTTATGGCAACAAAGAGTAACAAGGCTGTGAAACGTGACTAAAATAATATTGAAGCTTGACTCCTTTATTCACTAGAATTTGTTAATGATTATGTTATAAGACTACTGAAACAACTGCTGAACAGGTTATTATTATTACTGAAAAATGTTCAGAACTGGGGAGGAATTGAGATTTCTGGCTTCTACCTCAGATTTCAATCTTGAATCACATAGCCTCTTGGGTTCTGTTCTCTCTATAAAAGGAGAATGCTACACAAGATGGCCTCCAACATTCTATCTGGCTATCACATGCTACAAATCTGTAATTCTAAAGGCTACAGAAGAAGCTTCTCTACAACTAGTTCAAACTGCAACCTCTCAATAACACACATCTTTGAAGTTCTGGTTCACTGCCATCTTATCTAGCTATGTTTAATCTCCTCTCAAGATGAACTATCTGCGTGGGAATTAAAAATTGGACACATTATTGGTGACTATACCACATTCCTGTGAATCAGACCAATAGCCATCTGGCCCTTGAGTGTGTTTGAAAACACTGCCAAGCTTGAGGAAGGGCCCTTACTCAGGCGTCTGGCAAGTATTGAGTCAGAATCTCTCTGTGATTGGAGTTCTTTGTTGGAAAAACTGTTTGTGCTTGGGAAGGCTGTATTGGCTGTGCTGTGGGCATCACTTAGCTAATAGGAACATGGCCTGGAAAATAAACAGTGAGAATGTCCTGGCAATGCTTTCCTTTATGCCCCCCGCGTCAGTCACTCTCAGTTCATTTGTGGTGTGTATGTGTATATACGTTAGGTTTCCTTAGCACGTTCTTGGCAGGAAAAAAAGAAATACCTCCTCTTATTTTGAAGTCTCCCCCATCTAATTAATACATACACATTGGCTTAGAACACAGCATCTTTTATAAAGAATAAATACCTCATGCTTTGAGAAGTCTCATGGGAAGCATCACAATTACTTGTCTGGAACCATTTTATACCGGGCCATTTTTGAGTGAGTGAGGAACCTAGAATAACTGGAAAACTAAAGGTTTCTCATTATTTCTAAGTCAGTAACAGAAATTTACTTAATCACATTAATGGATTGACATTTTAATCTTGCACTGTTATTTATTTTACTCAGCTAAAACTTTTTTGAGTTTGATCCTTAACCTGGGCATGGTATTAAATGCTGTACCTGAGATAATTGATGCTTCTCTTAGTAAACCTAAGAGTTAGGTGAAATTGTTTCCCCTGTTTTAGAGATGAGAAAACCAAAGTTTAATGCTTTTTTCATTTAGGAAAAAAAGCGCAGCTCACTGCCAGCACTCATTTAATTTTACATAAATGCTTTTTTGAGGCTAAAGCCAATCTGACTGATTTTCAATGTGAAAATAAAATATAAAAACTGTTCTTGGAGTTACTTCTAAACAAAACTAACATCAGAATCATCCATTTCAGAAAAATCGAATTCATCAAATGAATCGTTGGCCAACAACTGCTCGTTGTAGGAATGCTACGTTTTCCAGGATTTGACATTTTCAGTGATGGAGAATTACTATATTTTCGTAAATGAAAATACCACTACTAAAAACAGAATGGTATCAATAGAATGATGTCTCTTGTTTCCAAAGTCGATATAGTAGAGCGATTTGAAAATAATAATAAAAGTGAGATATTTTGTGGCAAAGTTATCTTAGAGTAAACACTGCAGCCGCTGGCAAGTCATCTCAAGGAAAACAGGAAAAGGATTAAAGAAGTTTAGACAGGAACTTTCCCAAAGTCCTACAGGTATAGGTAGTGGTATTAAGGCTTGAAGCTTACTCCAGACCATTTTACTCTTACTCCAAAACCATTTTCCTAAGCACAACAATACACTCTCTCACAGTGAAGGCTCTGCAGTCAGGCCACAGGAGTTCTAATTTTGGCTCTACCACCGACCAGCTGGACAGCGCTGGACTAGTTTCTTAAATTCTTTGTACCTCAGTTTTCTTAATTATAAATTTGAAAATAATAAAATGTAATTTTTATGGTTGGCGAGAAGTCAATTAAATACTTACAAAACCTCACGTATAGTAAATGCTGAACAAATGGTAGCTGTTTTAATTTTTGTTCATTCAGCATAGCACTGGATGTAATGAAATAATTCAACACAAGGCAGACAATAAAAAAGAAAGAGATACAAAATGCTATAAGGGCTCAAATGAAAAAAAGAGTATATCCAGTTGGAAGAGAACAAGATATTTAATAATAATTTTTAAAAAGGCATTAGAATTGGACCAAAAATGAATGGAGCATTTAAACTGATGGTCATATAATTCTAGACATTGGGATCAAAAAAGAAAAATCCCACTGTCTGATGGTGTTTTATGTCCACATATCAGATTATAAAATCATGAAGAGCAAAGACTGCTTCTGTTGTTCCCTCCTGAGTACTGCAAAACAAATGTTGTGGTTGTTCTGAATGTCAGTATTCACTCACATCACCAACCCCTAGGGACCAGTTTGTTCACAATTGTGGCAGCAGCCTGCACCCCACACCATCATCTCCCACTCCATTGCAAGTCTTCGGCACCTTGTAAGTCGTCCATATCTGTGGGCACTGGAAACTAGAGAGAATTTTGTAAGGAGAAGGCCCACACGCAAGGTCAAGGAGGTCCGTATATACCATATGGAATTTTAAGGAGTATGCCCAAAGAAATTATTTGTCAGAGACTCATAATGATATAATATTTTCGAGCAATTATCAGTAGTTCTAGAAGATTTAGCAATTGGCTTCCTAACTGCTTCTCCCACTCAATTCCCTCCTAATACCAGACTTATATTTTCAGCTACTTTATTGACGTTCCACTTGAATGTTTCACTCCAAGCTAAAATATGAAACACTAAGTTGATGATCTCTCTCCCTACCTCGTGTTCTTCCTTTTTCTTTGTCTGTTAATGGTCCACCATTGTTCCATTTGTCTAAAATCTAAACGACCGCCATCCAATAGAAATAGAATGTAAGCCACATATATAATTTTAAATTTTCTAGTAGCTACACTACACATTTTTAAAGAAACAGGTTAAATTAGTTTTAAATATATTTTATGTAATGCAGTAAATACTAAATATTAACATTTCAACATGTAAGCAATGGGATATTTACATTCTTTAATATAAAAACCTTAGAAATCCAGAGTATATTTTACAATTACAGTACCTCAGTTTAGACCATCCACAGTTCAAGTGGCAAGTTGCTACAATATTGCTGGGGCAAAGACCCAGACAATTACTGGATCTTTGTTACATAGACAATGCAGGTCTGTCTACATCTGAAAAGTGACTCTTCACTCTTGTTCCCTCACCCTCCATCTCTAAGCGTTTAGTGTGTCTCTGTAATGTCTCTCATAACTATTTTGCCATTTCTATTCAACACACGTAAGACCAGCCTTTCCAAAGTGCTATCAAAAACACCATCAATGGCTTCCAATCGCCTACCGAAGAGGATTCAGATGCCTCACACTGGTGTTCAAAGCCTTCCACAAAAGGTGCCCTGATTATTTTATGGCATCACTTTTCATTGCCCCTCTCTAACACTCGTCTCCTTCAATTAATCCAGAATACAGATTGTTCCCCCATCACATCCCTACTTTCCCAACCCTTTCCCTTTTGTCGTTGGCTCCTCTTTCTGCCTGTTAAAATTTTACTCTTTCTTCAAAGTTGTTGTTGAACTCTACTTTTTCATTAATACTTGCCTGTTTTTCCCAACTAGATAGAATCTCTTCATTATTTTATTGCACAATTCTGTATTTCTCATGCAACTTAGGCAAATCTATTTTGATTTAGAATTTTGTGTATATTTTTCTTATCCCTTCTAATTTTTAGCCTGTTGTGAGCCAGGACGGTATCTTTAAAATCTCGGTATCCCAGGCAACAGTCAACTGGTTCCTTCAATCTACAAATAGATACCTAAGAGAAGCCAATCTCTGAGACCCACTGGTGAAGAAAAGCAGAAGCACAGAAAACCATCTTTTCGAAAGAGCTTTCCATCATTCAGGCAACAGTAAGTACCCAGAAAGGCAGGGAGATTTCATGTCATATTTTTTTTTTTTTCTATGAGCTTAAATGGGAAGTTAAGGTTAAAACTCAAAAAGCTAGCCTACAAACTCTCTTTTGGAGATGTGTTTCCAGGCAGCATTGTTTTGGAAAGTGCTGCATAGGAGAGAGAAGCCTGGCATCATTACTGAAGTGCTGTCATGTTATAATTCGGGTATAAGTGTGGGCATCCTCACCATCTCAGGGAGCATTTTTTCCAATACTATAATCTTGGTTTTGGCTGAGGATATCCCTTATATTCTCCCAGATGATGTCTAATTCTATAACCAGGACAATTACTGGGTCTTTGTTCCAGGGTAATAGGATACAAGTTTGGAAATCAGTAGGCCAGTGGTATGTAAAAATAATATAAACGTTTCTTTAGATAAAACCAAATCTATGAAACAAAATTCATTGTGCAATATGCAAGTGAGGGGAGCAATCATTTCAGCCATCTGTCTGAAAGACACTCACACCCTTAGAGCAAATTCAAAGAAGGAAAACAGCACTGTCGAAGTTTTGGGCCCATGCCTAGGGTTCTTTTCCTCTAAATATAGGAACAAATATTTAAGTCCCTGGTGCATTTGTTCCCGTTGTCCGAGTTGCTTCCATGCTTCTGCCTCCCCATAACTTGACTGCTTCTTATCTCCAGGCAGAAAGCTCTCTCCATCAATGCTGACTACATCAATTCCATTCCATTTAATTATGCAGGGATCCGGGAAAGAGGACATAGTACAAACCAGAGACAGTGAACTACTTAGTATTTTGGGGTTTGTTTGTTTGTTTTCCAGTTCCTAATGGCCTATCCACTACAACAGAGTGAAGAGTTTTTGTAGTTGGCTCATTTTGAAAGCTAAACAGAAATGACAGTTTCTAGTTTATTTGGGACTCTTAATTATTTAGTATCAACAGAGATAATTTCCTTGGGGAGTTTGACATGAAAAGGAGTTTAGTCTATGTGTGTTTTATAAAAAATGGGGCAATCAGGATAAGGTTCCATTGTAAGAAGACAGTTTCCCTATTCACAGTAACCACTAGTAAGGCCTGCCCTGGAAGGGCTTGGTTTCCATGGTGATATCACGTTGACACTTGAGTGCCAGCAGCCTCTAGTTGGCAAGATTAGACACCTTAAGCAGTCATGCTCTCTCCTGACAAGCTGCAGCTGGCTACTGACCAGTGGACATGGCCCTGGAGCACCTTGGGGTAAGCTCTCCCAGGAGGAAGACGTCCAGTCTTTCCTCCTGCCAATGAGGTCAACTGAGCATGAAGTATTTTAATTAGATAATTGAAGAATTGTACCCTTTTTTTTTTTCCACAAACTGATAAAAAGAAAGTGGGGGAATATCAGACATACAGATAAAGCTTCTGTATTTGGCTTCTTCATAAACTATAGAAATACTATGACCATAATTGATCAAAGTGGTGCTGTATTCTACTTGTATGTATGAACTAATAATAATTTAATATCTTTTCTTTTGCATTGAGGGGAGTAATAATTCTGTATAACTTGAGTTTACACAGAACAGTTTGTAAACACTTCTAATTATAAAATCCATGGGGCAACAGTATGAATACCTTTCAGATAAGTAAATGTTTGGGAGTCAGTCTCACTGTATGGAACACATGGAGGAATTGTAATAAAACTACTACAATATGAAGAAAAGACTGGGGTGATTTAATCAGGCCTTTGAAGGATTTGTCCTGGTAGAGTTTACCATGACTATACAATTTCAGTGACAGCAATCAGGTCTGAAATAGAAGCAGTGGGCCAGGAATAAGCTAGAATAAGCTTGGGGAGTAGTGTGGGGAAATAAAAACAGAAATCCTTTTTTGTGGTGGATATCCGTTTTGAGGTTAAAACTATCAACTCGCCAATTCCACTATATTTAAGCTTCTCAATGTGGCTTGAAATTCTCATGCAGATTCCAAGGTGATTGAAAGAAACACCTTGAGGTACTCACCCTTTCTTTTACTTCTTAATGGTAATAAATAAACAGGCCCATTCACCTGCAATTGATGGTTTCTCTCTCTCTCGCTCGCTCCCACTCTTGCGCACGCTCTCTATGTGTGTGTGTTCCATAAATTTTTTATTTCTTTTATTTTTTGTTTATTTATTTTTTTTTGAAACAGGGTCTTTCTTTGTTGCCCAGGCTAGAGTGCAACAGTGTGATCCTAACTAAGGCTAACTGCAGCCTCAACCTCCTGGGCCCAAATGATTCTCACACCTCAGCCCCCCGAGTAGCTGGGACCATGCACAGGCATGCACTGACACACCTGGCTAATGTTTTTTTTAATTACTTGTTGAGACAAGATCTCATTATGCTACCTAGACTGGTCTTGAACTCCTGGGGTCAAGCTGTCCTCTTGCCTCAGCCTCTCAAAGTGTTAGGATTACAAGCATGAGCCACCATGCCCAGCTTACAAATTTCAATAGGAAAGAAAATTATATCGACCTACTTTTAAATTTAAAAGTAGAACACCAATGGAAACAAAAAAACACATTTATTTGTTTAAAAAACAGACTAAGAGTTACTTAGACAGTGCCATTTACTTCTACCAGATATGCTCCAGGCACTATCCAAGACACTTACATAATATAATATATAAGATTGATTCTTTACTGCTGGAAAGTACTGATCAGTTCTTTATGTTACTGTCTTGGATGTGTCTGATCATATGTGTTTAAGTTTCTACTAACACATACATGATAGTCTCTGTCATTTATGTGAGTCAGTTTTTCATTTAAACTGAAATAACTGGGTTGCTCAAATAACTGTACATTTAATCAAGACTTTGTCTTGCTCGATGATATGGTTTGGCTCTGTGTGCTCACCCAAATCTCACCTTGAATTGTAATAATCCCTCCATGTCAAGTGCAGGGCCAGGTGGAGATAACTAAATCATGGGGGCAGTTTCCTCCATATTTTTCTCCTGATAGTGAATAAGTCTTACAAGATCTGATGGTTTTATAATTGAGAGTTCCCCTGCACAAGCTCTCTTGCCTGCCACCATGTAAGATGTGTCTTTGCTTCTCCTTTGCCTTCCACCACGATTGTGAGGCCACCTCATCCATGTGGAACTGTGAATCCATTAAACCTCTTTCCTTTATAAATTACTCAGTCTTGGGTGTGGTAGTGTGAGAATGAACTAACACAGTAAATTGGTACTGGGTGGTGGGGTCCTGCTGTAAAGATACCTGATAATGTGGAAGTGAATTTGGAACTGGGTAACAGGCAGAGGTTGGAACAGTTTGGAGGGCTCTAGAAGAAGACAGGAAAATGTGAGAAAGTTTGGAACTTCCTACAGACTTGTTGAATGACTTTGAACAAAATGCTCAGAAGAAGACAGGAAAATGTGAGCAAGTTTGGAGCTTCCTAGAGACTTGTTGAATGGCTTTGAACAAAATGCTGATAGTGATATGGACAATAAGGTCCAGGCTGAAGTGGTCTCAGATGGAGATAAGGAATTTGTTGGGAATTGGAATAAAGGTGACTTTTGCTATGTTTTACAAAGAGACTGACAGCATTTTGCCCCTGCCCTAGAGATCTGTGGAACCTTGAACTTGAGAAAGATGATTTAGGGCATCTGGCAGAAGAAATTTTCTAAACAGCAAAGTGATCAAGATGTGACTCGGGTGCTCTTAAAAGCATTCAATTTTATATATTCACAGAGAAGTGGTTTGGAATTGGAACTTATGTTTAAAAGGGAAGCAGAGCATAAAAGTTTAGAAAATTTGCATCCTGATGATGTGATAGAAAAGCAAAACCCATTTTCTGAGGAACAATTCAAGCTGGCTGCATAAGTAACGAGGAGCAAAATGTTAATCGCCAAAACAATGGAGAAAATGCCTCAGGGCATGTCAGAGGTCTTCACAGCAGCCCCTCCCATCACAGGTCTGGAGGCCTAGGAAGAAAAAATGGTTTTGTGGGCTGGGACCAGGGCCTTGCTGCTTTGTGCAGTCTTGGGAGTTGGTGCTCTGCATCCCAACCATGACTAAAAAGGGCCAATGTAGAGCACAGGCCATTGCTTCAGAGGGTGCAAGTCCCAAGCTTTGGTGGTTTCCACATGGTGTTGAGCCTGTGGGTGCACAGAAGTCAACAATTGAGGTTTGGTAACCTCTGCCTAGATTTCAGAGGACATGTGGAAACTCCTGGATGTCCAGGCAGAAATCTGCTGCAGGGGCAGGGCCCCCATGGAGAACCTCTGCTAGGGCAGTCCAGAAGGGAAATGTGGGGTTGGATCCCCCAAAAAGAGTTCCCACTGAGGCACTGCCTAGTGGAGCTGTGAGAAGGAGGCCGCTGTCCTCCAGAACTCAGGATAATAGATCCACCAACAGCTTATATTGTGTGCCTGGAAAAGCCACAGACACTCAATGGCAGCCCACGAAAACAGCCAGGAGGGAGGCTGTACCCTGCAAAGCCACAGGGGTGGAGCTGCCCAAGACCGTGGGAACCTACCTCTTACATCAGGATGACCTGGATGTGAGACATGGAGTCAAAGAAGATCATTTTGGACCCTTAAGATTTGACTGCCCTGCTGGATTTTGGACTTGCATGGGGCCTGTAACCCCTTTGTTTTACCCAATTTGTCCCATTTGGAATGGCTGTATTTACCCAATATGCACACCCCCATTGTATTAGGAAGTACCTAACTTGCTCTTGATTTTACAGGCTCATAGGCAGAAGAGACTTGCCTTGTCTCAGGTGAGACTTTTGACTGTAGACTTTCAAGTTAATGCTGAGTTAAAACTTTGGGGGACTGTTGGGAAGGCATGATTGGTTTTGCAATGTGAGGACATGAGATTTGGGAAGGGCCAGAGGTGGAATGGTTTGGTCACATTTCCACCCAAAACTCACCTTGAATTGTAATAATCCCCACATGTCAAGGGCAGGGCCAGGTGGAGATGATGGAATCAGAGGGGGATGTTTCCCCCATACTGTTCTCATGGTAGTGAATAAATCTCATGCAATCTGATGGTTTTATAAATGAGAGTTCCCCTGCACAAACTCTCTTGCCTGCTGCCATGTAAGACATGACTTTGCTCCTCATTTGCCTTCTGCCATGATTGTGAAGCCTCCCCAGCCATGTGGAACTATGAGTCCATTAAACTTCTTTATAAATTACCCAGTCTCAGGTATATCTTTATTAGCAGTGAGAGAACAGACTAAAACACTGGATATACACAGAAAAAGGTTATTTGCTTTGAGACACCTACATGGGCACTGGTGCCCCACGTGAGTCAGTGTTTTGTAGAGGCCCCTAGGATCATCAGTTTGCAAAGCTGATAACTAGATCAGCTTTATCAGCTTTGCAAACTGATGGAAAGTTTGCTAGAAAGAGAGGGACGCTATCTCCCTGGTGCATGCCAGTTCACCTAATGAATCCAAGTTAATCTAATGCTCAGTTCACCTAACAAATCATGGAGAATGACGCACACACCCACAGCTGTTCAGTGGATAGAGGAGCTATCTTTCACCCTGAGATTTATAGTTGTTGTGTTTAAAAAATGCCTAAAAGGAGTCAGTTCTGTTGTGTCCTTTTAAATGATGTGCACTATCTAAAAACCATTTCAGGGTCACTCAGTGAAGAAGCTGTGCCAGGAGACTGGGAATATCTTCCAAATCCTTAAGCAAACAGTGCTGAAAACAAACTGCTGAAAGAAATACAAGCATATGACTTTAAAATGATGCCTCTGGAAATAAGGGACATACAGCAGCTGCCAGATGTTCATGATCCCACCTCCCCTACTTAACAAAGGCACCTATATTTCGCCAGAAATAAAATTTTATTAGTAACATGTCAAATGTTTTAAAATACAATTACCTTTCTTCTTCCTCTCAGTTTAAAAAACAATCCAATAAAAACTCTAAATCATGACCCAAATATTTTTAAATGTGAAAAAGACATATTTTAGATTATGTAACAGATACACATTTTCCCAAATAAATGTTGTAGAACACCATCTGCTTGATATTTGAGTGCATTCCCACAGAAATAAATTCCTGCTTCTCTTCCTTCATTAATGGTTTATGACAAATTTATGACACTATATTTCACAATAGTTATACCAAAATTTTATGACCAAAAGAGCCTGACAAAAATCACTTGGCATGCTCAAATTAGACAATTTATGTGACTCTCTCATTTACACCAATCCTCCACCCCGTACTGAGACCCCAGCGACTGAGGAGAAATAGAAAAAGTACAACAGGGGAAGGATCTCTCACAGAATAAAGCTCAAAAAAGAGCTCAAGACAAGAAGTTACAGATCCAGGTGCCATTTTCAGCTCAGGTTTTCCATAATCTTCAGCTTACGCAGCTACCCAAAATTCTGAATTTAATGTAGGATGTTTTTGTAAGGTTGTCTCAGATTTTGCCAAGCAAGAAATTGCTAAATTCTTGTTAAATGTGAACAGGATTTCATCTTTGTTACCAAATGGAGCTCCCTTATGTGAATATAATCAAGAGGAAAATCAAGAAGAGAAATTTGCATGTGTCATCTCCTGACTGATAAGAATGGTACATGACTCTACCCATGTTCCTTTCCTGCACTTGATATAGAGAAAACTTGTAAGAGGAATAATCTTTGCATTTTACCCTGCGAAGTATTATAGTATTTGTGGCAAATTTAGAAAACTAGTGTTATGGTTTTCTGATTTTACTTCATGCATTTTATTTCTTAAAAGAAAAAAAATCCCGCAGAACACAGACATGAACACAGAGTCTTTGAAAGTTTAAGAGTATAGGCTTCAGTCTGCATATTTCTCCAATGATGTAGACTCTCCCAACTCAAAGTGTGGTGGATGGATTGGCAGCATCCACATCACCTGGGACATTCGAGAGATGAAGACCTTCATTCCTCATCCCAAACCTACTAAAAGGAATCTGTATTTTCACAAGATCCCTAGTGACTTGTAAGCTCAAGAAGCACTAATGTAATGTTTTTAATCCACCCAACCCTAAAGGATAATCCTTGAGAAAGACAAAACTACTTTAATGGGGAAATTTTGTCCATAACGTTCAATCAGGAATGTAACAACTTTTAGACATGGCCCACTTAATAAAGAAACAAAAAACCTGAAATTTGTCTTGTGGCTGCTGTATAGTAATGAAGTTTGAGAATGAGAACATATAACTTAAAATGTCATATGTTACATAAATATTCAGGACCTGATTAATTATACACAACCTTCCATTGTTTCCAACCTAAGTAGTTTCTTTTGTGAGACATATACAACTGTTAACTATTACACTGAATTCTAGAAACATGAAGATTGCCTTAGTAAACAATTATTTAATGACTAAGTGCAATAGTTTCCAAAAGAATTTTGTTCAGCCAGTAATGACCATGTTACTATGATGAATTCTTACTTGATACACTCCAGAAACTTTCCCAAAGGAGTTCAGCCAGTACTGCAAATTGTTACTTTCCTCTTAAGTATCAATGATAGGGAGCAAGCTGGGGGCGAAGAATAGGACTATAACTTCCACTTACAATGGACTATAAAGACTGGGGTCAGGATGTGATTTAAAGAGGAAACCACAGGGAGAGAAGGAAGGTGGCTCCAGTACCTGGTGTTAAGAAATACTGAAGTTCATTCAAGCAATTCACCAGCACAAGGCAAATTAAAGAAGGCTGCCCCTCTGACCTTGCACACAATATACACAACTTTCAGGCTGTTATTTATTGATTCTCTTTCTCCTTTAAGGCTCTCCTTAACATTAATATTAATCTGACTTGTCCCATAAAAGAATATAGAAGCCAGAGGTAAGGGGAAAAGGAATTGTTCCCTACCTGATTGGTCTCCCTACCACACCCACGAGATATGCCCCAGGGATGGGCTGAGGTCAGCCATACTTCCCTTAGGCAATAGTGGCTTTTTGCCAACAGTAAATATGCTGTAAAGCAAAATGTATCCTCTCCTTTCCTTCTAAGATCTGGGTCAGGAAAACTTTCCTTCACCTTGTGCATCTTCTCACCTGCAAACACTTTTTGAAAGACACGTTTGATAGCCATCCCAGTTTGGAAAAGGGAAATGCAGGTACTGCATTTGGATTTGGTAAAACAAAACCAAATAATCTGATTTCTGGGACTGTGCATTATTCACTTATGTATCCCCAGCCCTAGCACAGTGCCTGGCTCATAACAGCTGCTCAATAAATGGTAGTAAATTGCACTTATTTTCAAGTCTTCTAGCACTGAGTTTGTTAAATCTTGGGTGTTACATTGAAACCAGATAATGCATTGGAACTTATCCATTTTCCATTTATACACAGGCTTATCCTTTAGCCTTTCCCTAACCTTAATTATTTTCTATTTTTCCTTTGCTTATCCACCCAAAGAGCTCAGTTTCAGGGGTATTTTACAGCGTTCACACTTTGCAAATAGTAGATATGCTGAAAAGAATCTAGTCTTACTCATCACAGTGAATGAAAGAAAGGAGCAATACATTGCAGAGATCAGGTGTTCTGTGTACAGCAGACACAGGAAAGCAAAATTGAGTATAGCAAGCAAGAACACCCCCCCACACAACAAAGCAACCTTTTCTTTCACTTGCTAATCCTACTCTTTACTTCTCTGGCCCTGCCCTCTTTTTCCTCTTTTCTTCATTTTTCCTCTTCTACTTTTTTATTTTCTTCTTCACTTGGCCTTGAGGCTAGTTGGACACCCACAAGAAAGATAACATTACCAAAGGCTCTCCATTTTCTATCTCACCTTCCTTATCATAAGGATGGCTCTTGCCACCAGAGAAAGGATGTCCAGGTTTTAAAAAAAAAAAAAAAAAAAGGTTGTAACTGGTCTTCCACCTTTTGCAGCTCCTGTAACTAAGCCCGCTGGGTAGTCAGCAAAGCAAGCCTGTATGTGGGTCTCCCTATAGATTAGTTTGCCGTGCTAAAATCCCAGTAGTCTATTAGTTAACCCAGAAAAGTTTACACATTTTACATACAAATTTTCTAAATCAAGATAACATTAGTCAACCCCTTATCTATGAGTTGTTTATTGGAAAAAATAATTAAATGCCCTACAAGATATTTTTTAACTACCTGTTTCGAGGCAGACACTTTTTTAAAAAAGCATATTAACAAATATCACAGGGGAGGGATAGCATTAGAAGTACCTAATGTAGATGACAGGTTGATGGGTGCAACAAACCACCATGACACGTGTATACCTGTGTAACAAACCTGCACATTCTGCACATGTATGCTAGAACATAAAAAAAAAAAAAAAAAAAACCCACTGGTTTTTAAGACAGTTCCTTCTCGATGTATGAATGTATAGATCAGAAAACTCAGTTAATGATGTCATCAAATAAAACAGGCTTTTATATCTGTCACTGGTTCATTGCTCAATAATTCTTTCTTCAAGATTTATTAAATACAATAAATATTACAATGTCACACTTTTTTCATATTTTTTCTCTTCCTCTCTTCTCTATGCCAAAGTATATGTATTTCAGTCCTCAATCAATTTCGATATGTGGCAGTTTTGTAAGTCATATCTGTTACCATTGGTGTCTTTTACTTATAGACACTGTCCTAAACCAAGTCAAATGTTCATTTCAGAAAATATTTTAAAGTATTAGAAGGCTAATTCTACCTTTAAAATTGTATGATGGTGTAACTATCCCATCAAATTTGGAGTTTTTCAAATAAGATCTTATTTTTTAAAATAAGTGTTCTGATTAAGTATTTTATAAGCAGTGAAAAAAAATTTTTGAAACTTTGGTATCAAATCTTGCCCTCAAATTAATTTTTAAACATTTAAATCTGTATTTCAAAGCTAACTCATTTATACTAAATTGCCGTTAAAAATTAACCTAAATTATAATTTTTTAGTTTCTTCTAAAGCATTTCTTCCTACTTTGATTGAGTAATTAAACATAAGCCTCATAGTCTTATCAATAATATATCTATGTGGTCTTCAACACTGCAGGCTAATTAGGGAACCAATACTCTTTATACCAACTGAATTCATGTTAATCACCCCAGTGATTAATTAGAGGGACCAAGTATTGAATCAAAACTAAAACCAAATTTCTCTTAAATAGAAGAAAGTCTTCTTGGTTACAAGATGGCATCCAACTAGGGAAGATACTTTGTTGACAAGTCACCATACATAGATTTTTTTCCAAGGCATATGATTCCTAAAGGTCTGTAGTATCTTCATTTAAAGCAGTGCCCTTGATTATGATTATTACGTGTAAAGTGTTCTGAAAGCACATTAGTAAGCAAATCATTCCAAACCCCTTTAACCATGTTCTTCTTATGTCCTATGCAACCCTTACTTTAGATTCTTATCTTCATTATCATAGTCTTCCTAACACTCATCTTTGAGTCTTTGGTATTTTCTTAAATACACCTTTGGCACCTAGTTTTTCCAATCTGTTTTATCAGTTAATGACAATTCTTTAAATGATACGCTCCATAGGACAAAACTTCAGACATTGAAATCAGACATCTCACTCAAACCTGAAAGAACAGTATGAACCACTTCAAACAATTTCGTGAATCTATCCAACTTGTTAAATAATTATCTGTCAAATTGCAAAACATAGGGACTTATCTAAACTTCACCACCAAAGGCATTCTGAAACAATTTGTCAAATAGTGAATGATCAGCTATTATACAAAAATCAGTGCAAAGTTTCATCCAGGCAGCCTTAAATGTACTCTTAACTAGATGAAGAAATAACATCATGTGGAATTTGTTGTTCTCATTATTTTTGCAGATAAGGTTTCTAAAAAGTATCAACTCATTAAAAACAATTTTACCTCCCCACCCTTTTCCTGAGCTTCGCAGCCTATAAAAAAAAAATAAATAAAACTTAAACTGCTAACTAAAGGCCCACCACAAATTTTAACCAACCTGTAGAATTTAAAGATAAGCCCATCTGCAAGGCTATTTTGTTAAATTTCACTTTTAAAGAGAAAAGTCTAAGCCCTCCCCACAAAATAGTAAAATGGATCAGTTTGGAGTAATCTGGTCGTTACACTCAGCAGTTTAGTTGCAGTGTCTTTGCCCCATCTTGAATTGCTATTAATGGTAAAAGGAAAATGGTATCAGACAATTATTTGGCACAATGCTTGACAAGTCAAAGCACTTCAGAAAGAACCAGCCCTTCCTCATGTCATTTACAGAAAATTAAATGTGTTCCACCCTTCATCCTCAGGGACATGGCATTATCAATTTAATCTGTTACTTTCATTACTTTCCAGTAAGAGTGGCAGAATTTGGAAATCAGGGCGTAAAAGAAAATTTTTCACCTGTATAATTATTTAACGTAGGCCCCTTCCTACACATCTTATGTTTAAAAAAAAATCTTTGCTTCTAAAGTGCTAATTGACCGCTTTATCATATGTGAACATATTTTCTAGTCAATTTGATGATTCTAAGGACTGCTGAGTAATAACCATTGTTCTCTCCAATCAGTTCAGCATGCATCTCATCTTTGATATCAAGTGCACTGGTAATGAGTGCCTTATATTAACATCTTCACTATAAACAGTTCAGGCATTTAGAAACAAAGTATCAATGGACTTAACAGTTACTTTAATTCATTTTATAAATAAGCAACTGAGAATTTTGCTCCAAGTGGCTGCTAGTGTAGCCCATTTCATAAATGGCATTCTCCGAAGCATAAGGCACAATATGATACGAATGCAGCTCTTCATAATAGAGAGACTGAGAACAGCATTCTTGTACCATAAACTTCAGCCGTTTTCTTGTATCAGAATATGCAGTCTTATAACAGGGAGCTTCTTTAAAGTATTCATAGCTCTCTTTCTCCGTCTCTAGATGTATCTTCCTCAGCAAATTGTTAATTAACACAGACCTTCTTAAGTAGGTTTCTGGGTCTTCAAGAAACCTGAGCTTCTCCAGAGAAAGTTTGAGAATGCAAGTTCTGTCCTCAGGTAATATCAGGTGCTGGAAAGCAAACATGATCATTAAATCTATATTTAGAAAAACAAAAACTACAGCTTTTTACTGTTGACAACACTCATAAAAATGAAAAAATAATAATAAATAAACCCTTACTTTTGGAAAATACCCATGGTAATCTTGATGTAAATCTTCTTCTTCTGCATATTTTCTCTTAAAGTAGGCTACTTTCGACGTTGTTAATGTATATGTTAATACTTTTTTTGGATAAGCTAAACAAATAAAAGAATTGGGGAAAGGTCAGATTTTATTGTGGCAAATTGTATCTTATAATATAAATTTTATCTATAAAAATAAACTGGTGATCCTGGAAATTGGTGTTCTCCCTTCAACGTGGTGAAGCAGTGATTGAAAAGCCGGCAGACAGGAAAATACCACCATCCAGACCCAAACTAGATGTTCTAGAGAGGATACCAATCTTTATTTCCTTATGCAGCCCCTCAGAAATCAAATACCAATATACTATTTTATTTCATGCCATTTAATGTCAAAACACACCCAAATTTGAAATGGAATGTAATGGGAGGAGATAAGAAATTTTTCATCATTCTTTTAGTTAAACTGCCTAATATAGAGAGGACATTTAGTGTTACTAGGTTAATCAAATTGGCATAAAATAGCTGGTAGCCCAATTACACTTTAAAGAAATAACAGTGTATCTATAGACAAAACACTCTATGATATGATTATGGTATAGCCATCATCCTAACACATGGTTTAATGGATGTTCTAAGTAAATGAAAGAATTAGGTAAGGTTCTGATTTGCAGAGTTGGCCTTGTCATAATACTGAAAGTGAAGACCTTTGTTTTCTCCTTTAAAATACTGTTGCTACCGAGGTTCTGAGTTGTTTAAGGAAGGACGGGGTTCCAGAAGCCAATTTTCACTGATCCTTCAGTTTAAAGGCAGTGCTTAAGGGAGTTCCCAGAGTGTACTCTAGGTGGCACTCATATCACAAAAAGGAGGCAAGATCCACTCTAAAAGCTAAAGACAAGCAGCTTCCTAGAGAAAGCACTGAATGAATTTAGAAAACAAATTGAGTCCGGTTCAATACTCATTCAACCTCAGGGGACCAGGCCAGAAAGAAACTTCATATTTAAACATAATTTATTTTACTCTTAATACACACCGTCAAATATTTCTATGTGTTGAAACCATTTAGTTCACAAAATAATGAATAATTTATGTGTTAGTTAAATAAATCTACAGCAAGACATTTGATGGTTTTCCTCTAAAATCTTAAATTTTTCTAAGCTTAAATATTTAAAATGTGTTCAAGACTTTGCCTTTTCTAGTTTGTCCTCCAACTCAGTGGCATCTGAGCGACAAAAGCTTCCTGCAACTTTTTGTAGTTATATGATTTTCCTCAGTCAGTAAGAAAAGCTACAAAATCACTCCCAAGCAGTCCAATTTTTCACTGGCGTTACTGTGGATTATTAAGTAAAGAGAGCCTTAAGTCTGAGTTGTTATGTTTTGTTAACGGAATGAAGAATTTTAAAACACTGGTGTATCTGATCTTAAAAGAAATGAGTATGTCATGATAATTCACAATTGAACTGAAGCAAAGACAATAGTTGCTACTATACTTACACAATCCCTGAATTCAGTAAGCAAACACAGCTTACGTAGAGTTTTCACTGATTTCAAACGTTTAGGAAATAAGAACAAAACTGTATAGAGAACAAAGAAACCAGTTTTCTCAGGGGCTGCTTTTTAGTAAACTGCATTTTCTTTGGTATATATTTTAAGGATTTAATCAAATAATTAGGTGAAGCTTTGGGTTATCCCATGTGACAATTACTTGTACTTACTTCTTTTTAAACTGTTTAGCTAATTGATGTAATAGTAGTTTTCAAATGTTAGTGAGCATCAGAATTATCTGGAGGGTATGTTAAACTCTGAGGATCCCACCCCCAGAGTTTCTAATTCAGTAGATCTGGGCTAGGAGCAGTGAATTTGCATTTCTAACAAATTTCCAGGTGATGCTGATACTGCTGGTCTGGGGATTGCATTTTGAGAGCCTCTCGTTTGCAGCATTCAGCAGGTGTAGTAGTAGCACTATGGCAACGAGTTAAGAGCAGAACCTTCAGTCAATCAGCTGATTGCCGTATCAATAGAATGTCAGGCAATTGGCTTGATTGATTGTTATTGTTACTGTTGCTTCCCTACACTGGCTTAGATGCTTTAGCCTCATGAACAAAGCCAGACTGCATTTTAACTAAATAGTGAAGAATGAAGTCAGTTTTCCTGGGTTCACATTAAGAAGCATCAATGGCTGTTATTAGCATTATACCTGGGCAGGTCACTAATTTTTTTTTAACAAGTTCTAATGAATTACTATAGTGTAGGTGATAGTGAGGAAAGACTAGAAAATGAGATGAGTAACTTTATTATAAGCAAACATGACTTTCTTATATGTATCTTTTTTAAATGTCTGCTCATTTTATCTTCCATGTAATGCAATATCTACAGCATTTACGACCAATTAAAAATCTTTTAATGAGTGATACAAGGGAGGGCAGGTGGCAGATTAGAGAACCAAATGACAAACTTATAGTTCTGGCTCCCAAGTGCACCTCCAGGAAAGATATTTTTATTTAACAGATCAAGATTTTAAAAAATCATATCAAATGATTCCAAGGTTCATAAAGATTGTCTGGCTATCATCAACCAGTTAGCCTAAGATACTGAATGTATCAGATCCTGAAAATACAGATAAAATTCTCAGGAATTCTAGATTTGAGTCTCAACTCCTCCGTGGGCAACACACTTAGCCATTTAGTTTATTGCTCTTAAAAAATACCCCCATGGGTTGTTAAAAATGCTGAAAAGCCTTCACAGCTGGTATCAGTTTGACAATTACCTCTTTGCAAGCTGTTTAGCTATTTAAAATGTTTTCAGTATCAATTTTGGAGGATGGTTCTAGCCACTTTTAGGTTCAAATATATAGCAAACATAAGTTCCTACATCTGTTTGCTTGGCTGGATTAGAATTCAAAAAATTCATAGCTGATAACTATGTATCCATCACCTGATTGAGCCTCCTGAGTGTCCAGATAAGAAAACTACAGCGCAGACAAGTTCAATAATTTACATTCTGGTATGTGGCTAAGAGTTTGGGTTTTGAACTCAGATGGAAGTGGTCTGAATTCCAGCTCTGCTGCTTCTTATTTGTGTGACTTTGAGCAAATTACATAAACTCTCTAGAAATCTCATTTGTAAAGTAAGGATAGAAATAACACTGGCTCATAAGATCATTGAAATAATTCATAGAAAGTGACTGGCACTGTGCCTAGCATATAGTAAATACTCAATCAAATTGTAGACCTTATTTGTGCCATTAGTCACAAATATACCACATAGAAACAAAGCCCAGCCTGGCCTCCTAGCTCTGACTCAAAGACTCCACCACCCTGCCTCCCAAAAATACTAGATTGTAATGAGCAAGTTAAAAAACTGCAAGAAGATATTGCAAATAATCAAGTTGAAAAAAAGTAGTACAGATTCTATAACAACTCCAGATATCTCTGGTGTATTGCCATTGGTCATGCATTTTGGGTGAAGGAGGTGTAAACTATTTTTGAAACATACAGATAATCATCTGGATAATTAATTAAAGCTGACCTGACTGTCCAAGGCAGTTTGGTTGTTATGATTCAGTAAACATGTGTAAATCTATTATAGTTCTCCTGCAACTAAAAGGCCAAACTCAACCCAGCCTATTATTCAAATAAAGATGACGAAATAGACAAGAAAAAAATGAAATGACTTTATGTCTTCTTATTCTGAGTGTTCTGAGCTCTGAGAACAGTATGTAAATTACAAAACTGAATTAGGCTGAGCCTAAATTTATCTCTGAAAGTGAAATGGCTAATGCTGGCTTGAATATTCAAGCTGTTTCTAATGCTATATCCTCTGGGCCCATAAAATATCGGTGCCAGGCTCAGTGTCTTTGGTAGTATAAAACATCAATAACCAACAAATTAAAAGTTACGGAACAGAGTGACCATCCCTGTCATTAGAGTTCTAGCAATACAATTTATATGTAATTCTTTAAATAAATGTTTAAAATGTAATTACAAATGATTGCTCAAATGCTCTTCCTTATTGCTCTGCTTCGGCCTCCACAAAACTAAAATCATATTATGGTGCAGGTGATTTCATTTGGTACATGGCCCGGGGACAGTATATTAAGGAAACATCATGAGCAAATTAATTTACAAACACTTTGAGATAACAGACCACCGTAAAAAGAACAACTCCTGTCAAAGTAATCCATTCTTTATCTAAGACTGAAAAGCTGGAGACATGGTGAAGAAGTGATGAGTTCAATATATGTTAATTTTAGTTTGGTTTTCATTTTTCTCCCCACAACATTTAAATCAAAACATTCCAAAAACAGAGTTAAAACCGTCCTATTAGATGTGTGCATCCTACCCACAGACAGAAGGGGTGGAGGCTGATCAATGAGGAGAAAGAAGGTTGTTTCCATCTCAGATCAACAACTGACTTGTGTTATAGATAAATCAAGCACCTCAGCTTCACAATCTCTTGCTGATTTTTCTTTGTAACATGTTAGCCTGGCATGAGCCTTTGAAAGCGCAATGGTCCCTATTTAGCTAAATAATGCTTTGCTGGTGGCAAAGCTACTGGAGATGTTTCCTTAAGGGCCATGACCACAGTTGATTAGAAAGAGTTACCCCATCTGTCCCTGCTAACCATATTCTGCAGTCTCGCTGTATGGCTTAAAATACTTCAGCATAACCTTCTAGTTCTGTCCAACGGCCCCAGTTCAAATATCAGCTCTACAGTTTATTTGCTTACTGACTTTGGCCAAGATATTTAACCTCAAAGAGCCTAACTTTTCTTTAACTGTTAAATGGGGGGACAATATCAAACTCATTGAGTTTTACTGGAATTAGAAGAGATGATGTTTAAAAAGCAGTTACTCAGTGCCTGTCGCATGGGCTCATATTTCCTGCTCAATAAATGTTATGTATTATTATTGCAGTGACTTCATTTTGAAATCATAAGTACATATCCTGCTCAGCAGCATTATAGTATACCTAGGACATTGGTCCTCTCTTTAGTGCTAAGCACAGGCTGCATGAAGCATTCACAAATGTATTCAAGAAGGGAGATGGGTGCAAAGTTCAAGGCTATGATTCTGTGCCTTCTGGAGACCTTTGGCTCTGTTGATGTTTAACAACGTTCCATCAGCCATCTTTCTTCTCTCTTATAACCCCCTTGCCTAGCACTTTTCTGGATAATATCCTTTATGGTAGTGGAACTCAGTGCCAGGTTTTATCTCCGAATCAATGGAGCAATCTGTTTCTTCAGATTTATCATCCACCCCAAGCACAATATTGACTTTACTGGCAGTTTAGAATTACCAACAAGTTCCAGCTCCTAGCAGACTTTCTTACGAACTTCCAGGAATAATGAGAGCCAATGACTTAGAAGACTTTCTCAAGATACCAGCAGCATTGTTTGGTACTAGATTGCATCCATGTCCCTTGGGATAACCCCAAGCACAGGCATGGAATAGTAAAGAAAACCCCACGAGTTCCACAAGCCTATCCTGCTCCCATGGTAATGGTCTCTGAACCAAACAGAACACCATTAAGTTTCCTTAGATGCTGCACTAAAGCCAATTGCTGCCATGATCTTGCCCCGCTAATGACAGAGGCCAAATGCAGGAGGCTTCTCGGGTAAACGTCATGATTTTCCACCACCTAGAAGTGGATTCCTGATTTTGAGGAATGATGTTCCATTTTACCCCATCTTTTACCTTGGAAAGTAGAAATGAATTAGAAAGAAAATTGCTTTTTTGGAACCACATTGCAGTATATGGGTTCCAAGAAATCCATACCTAGAGATATGCTAGAGAGATACTACAACTTCCCTCAATACCCAGGACTGGTACTCAAAGAAAAGACTTTTAATCCCTAACCTATAGATAACAGTGGCCTTTCTAAAAGTACCTGATCTATATCACTCACATTGTCTTCCACTTTGATACCACCACCACCACCACTCCATGCTTCAGTATATTAACAAAAACATCTGTCCGGGCCAATGTTGCTTCTGCTATCCCAGAAGGGATAAAAAACCCTTATGGATAAAAAACCGTAAGATTGAACTAATCTTTAATTTTACTCACTTTAAAACACATGAGGATTTGCCTGGAGTTGGGTGGCTCTCTGCCCTCACTCATATGGTACCCGATTTGTGTTTCACCTGGAGTAGCTCTAGTGGTGAAATAATTTTCATTCACAGGGTACCTTCTCACTAAAGAGCTATAGATGCTTCCATGGAACAGCGCACAGCCATACTATACAGCCATAAAAAAGAATGAAATCATGTCCTTTGCATCAACATAGATGGAGCTGGAAGCCATTATCCTAAGAGAACTAACACATGAACAGAAAACCAAATACTGCATGTTCTCATTTATAAGTGGGAGCTACATTGAGTACACATGAACACAAAGAACAGACACAGGGGCCTACCTGAGGGAGGAGGGTGAGGATACAAAAACTACCTCTCAGGTACTACGCTTATTACCTGGTGTTGAAATAATCTGTAGACCAAACCCCCAGTGACACACAATTTGCCCTTGTAACAATCCTGCACATGTACCCGTAAATATAAAATAAGTTTTTCCTAAAGAGCTATAGATGCTTCATTAAATTGTGTTATGTTCGAGCTCAAGCAATCTACTTAAGCTTGTAGTCTTATACCACACATTAGATAGAGAGAAAATGAGCCACAAAGCAGTAAAATGAGCAGCACATGGAGGCAGAATTGAGGTTCTAGGCTCTTGAGTCTTGACTCTCTTTACGATATTCCCAACTTTTCTTCATGTTCCTTACTCATGCTCCCTTTTCCTAAGCACTTTGAAAATAATATATACTCTGAAATACACATGCAGAGTAGACTTCCCAGCCTCAAACTTGTTCCTCCTGTCCTTCTACGCACCACTGATATTTAGATAACTCTTGTATTTCTACCAAGAAGCCTTTTTGCTGCACTTTACTTTCTGTCATTCTTTTGTTTTCTAAATATAAGGCTGTATTACAATATTGAGCACAACACTGGTTAGCTCTTAGTGCTTTTCAGTAATATCCTTCCACCACCCCTTCACCCCATCTGAGACTTATTGCAGTGAATTGGATGGCTCTATTATTAGCCCATTTGTATAAACTTAATTAGAAAAAAAGAAAATATAAAAAAACTGGTGTTAGATTACAAAGGGTAAACATTAATGTATTAACACTATTTTGATAAACAACTTAAAAAGAAAAAGGTATAAAAAGAATCCACAAGGATTGGCTTCTCCCAAAACTCAAAAGTATCCTTCCTTCGTTTTAGTGCTGAATGGTTGTGGTCAATGTACTCCTACCTCCGCTTCAGAGTTAGCAGTTTCACTTTTTCTAGGTTTCTGAGGCATATTGCTTTGACAAACAGAGCAATCCGAACTGATTATTCCTTGGCTTTAGAGTTATTGTTGGGATGCCAGCTGACATGAGTCATCAGTAGAGAGCCCAGGTATGGAGGGAAGGGCCTCAACCTCTTGATAAAAGTTTTCAACATCTCTCTGTGCATCAAAGCATCTTCTAAATTCCATGAAGTTTACATGACACAAAACTGAACATAGAATTTTTCACATATACCTAAAAACTTCCAAATAGAGTATATGAGTAAAAAAGACTGAAATTATAATTTGATTTAGTTTTAACCTGCTTGATCTCAGCCTTATCCAAATGTTATACTCCTAAGTGTGTGCCCTCTTTATAACCCATTACATATACAAGTGCAGCTGGTGTTCAGATTGATGAGGGTGACTAGATCCTTAAATAAAAATTGGTGTGGAACTCTGTATACATCTCATGGCAGATGACAGTAAATATTTTTGGTCTCCTTAGGTTGTTTCTCACCATAAAATACAGTCCGTATGATAAATGAAGTAAGAAGGGTGGATGGTGCTAACGGCTAACAAAACAAACATTTTTGACAGTTCAAATGCTAATCTTTAATGCTTAAAATGATTAAACTACAGATATTTAAATAAGTGGCTACAGAGATCAATAATCTTAAAGTCTCATGGTATTCATAAATCTGTACGACTAGACCAGAATAAATTTTCAAATAGGTTTCTGAATAAAAATGGTCAATTATTTATTTTTATAAAGGGAGGAAAGAAATGGGATGAAATGCAGCATGGTCTATTCTTATAAATTTGATTGTTATTTGCTAGGCTAGTTACCTACGGAAAGGGCACAGCACATGTGAAAGTTACAAATGCTGGAGGTCTGAACACTCATTTAAGATGTATTCAGTCTTGAAAATTGAGTTTAAAATGTTGAACCCTCAGAGGTTTCTATCATCATGACCTTATGCAAATTAAATTTGAAGCATCACAATAATCTCTTTCTGCAACTTGGAGAGTTCTCTTCACTTCCTTCATTCAAACAGGCACTCGTGTGCTCAGTAGGCTTCCGCTTGGCATGTTCCCGGAGCCAGGCTACCTAATTTGGCCCGCCCTATTCACATGGGTCTTAGAGAGGAAAATCTGCCAGCCCACAAATGTCCTTTTTACAGAAAACCTCTATTGACTTCTACCCAGCAACCATCTATATAAACAACCCCTTATATTGATCTTGTAAGTTATGGTAATGCTACATTAGCATTCATTTCTCTGGATACATATTTAAACAGTAATTTCTTTTAAGCTAGCAATTACCTGGTAATGCTGAATCAATCCGAAAAGTGTATTTCTAGAACAGTTTCAGAAAATCTGCTGAGAGTTCCCCTTTGCACAGCAAGCATTTCTCACAGCCTCAGGCTCATGAATGGTTACCTGAGATCTTGAAACAAGGAGACAGACACAAATAACATCGGGCGAGTCAGGACTGCACTGATATGAACTGGTTCTCAAGTCAGGAGAAAACCTGCAACAGGAGGATATTATCTAAGATATTTGAGATGGGGTTGGTCTGGACTAGATAGATAGATAAGCCTTTAAACACACACAATCACTTCAGTGTTCTCCAGATTTAAGTTTAAACATGAGAAATCTTAACTATCCTAAGAAATTTGGAAATAACTGAATAACTCATCTTACCAGTTATTTACTTGGGAGATTATTTTTGGAAGATTATCAGTACGCTGATTTAAAAAAAAATTAGAGTCATTCTTAAGTTTTAATGCCAGATTTTATATAATTTCAGGAAGTATTCCCTCTAAAGTAACAAACCAGGAGTTAACTAAACAGACGAACCCAGTCTTTCTTTAGAATGCACATTCTTTCTCACAAGATTTGAAATCACCAAATGCTACTTTTTCTTTGAAGACAGCATTTCCTTAAAGGGCCATGTTTAACTGCACCTTTTCTACATGGATGTATGCTTACGGATCTCATCATCTTCTAAATTTAGAGAGATGTGCTTTCCAAAGGAAGATAGGCAGCCAATAAGGAGGATCCCATCAAAAGAGAGGTGAGTTACTATGGTTACTTTTCAGGAGGTTGAGTAACAGTGAACGGCTGCTCTTGGCCAAATGGACCCTTTCCAGAGGAGGACCTAAAAAGAATGTTGCTATCCATACGTGTTGATTCAATTAGTCAAGACTACACTATGTCGTTTGAGCTTTAACCACAGGCTTTCTATGGGCGCTTGCTGCTTCCAGCCTAGCCGCATATAGGCAGCGAAGTCAACGGATAAACAAGGACTGAAAACTTCCGAACGCTAACCTGATAGCGAAGAGCAAGGGAATCTTCACCCAAGAACCAATCCCAAGGTTTACATTTAAAAAATCAAATCAGGTCATTTGGGACCAGCAGCTGGCCACTCTTCAATGACTGGGGGCGGGGTGGGATCCCGGAACACGTCCCTATCCTCCCGCTCAAGGAAAGGAGTCTCTTCTGAGCTCGGAGGAAAGCACCTGGCTGGATGGGTCCAGACATACCTTGCGAGCTGGGTCCACTCACCAGATCGGCGCATGCACCTGTTAGGTAGAGGCGCGGGGTTCGGTGCTCACTCCTGCTTTTGCGGCTGTCACTCTTCAGTCGGGCACTGACAGCGGCAGCAGCGGCAACTGCAGCTCGGCGGGCAGCCCTGGCTCCTGCAGGTCCGTCCCTCCAGTCTCTGAAGCGCCTCTCACTCCGGGTTCGCAGCTCTAGGCGGGCGCGCAGCTGTTCTCCGCTCGCATTGGACCATAGGGAGCAGATGTTACCCGGTTGCTAGGAGCGTTGCTAGGAGGCGATGACGCCCCTCCACAGCTCGGGAGCAACTTTCCTGTAGGTCGAGTGCGCTGGCAGGGGCTGCTGGGAGCAAGGTTGAGCGCTGGAACGCCGAGGGGCGGCGAACAAAGAGCCCCGACAGAGGGGTCCCGACTGCGCTCGCCTAAGTTGGGGCTGGCGGAGTGGACTGGGAGGCTGGGGCGGGGCGAGAGCCACGGGCCCGGGTAGGTGAGCGGCCCCGCGCCTCCACCGGCAGGTCACTCGCTGCAGGCCTTGGCTCGATGTCCCCTACGGAGGTTGGGTTTGGGGAGAGGGGTGGGGTGGCACTTTCATCGACTGAGGAAGCAGCAGTGTTTGGCTCAGTGTTGTTGTTGTTGTTGTTGTTGTTGTTGTTTTAGACCCTGATGCTTCCTCTGGGATACTCTTCGCCTTGGAGCAGGGCGCTGAGAAGGGAGAACCGGATGAGTTCGTGGGTGTGACGGGGTGAGGCGTTTGGGGACGAGCAGTACGGGATCTTCTCCCTTCTGGGACTCTCCTCCCTAGTATGTTCGTGTTTGTGTCTGCAGGTTTGAGCACTTGATAGATTCTGAGGAGGGATATATTAACTAATCCATAAAAATCAGCCCAGAGTCTCATTCCTTTTGGCGTTGTCTGTGGCTGCCTACTGGCAGGGTGCCTCAGATTAAGAAAAAAAAAATGTTCTTGTGGTCTAAAACACACAATTGTCCTTCACACAATTAGAAAGTCGTCATTTTGGTCCAACAGCTAATTAAAACCTCAGGCCAACATGTAAACTTCTTTAAAACGAAAATGCAGAAGAGCAAAGGTATTTTTCAAAAAGGAGACTAGAGGTGTGCGTGTTTTAGCACTTCAGTATACTTTAGTGTACATGTACACTTTAGTATAAATTGACCCAATTGGTTGCATAATTTTTCATATCTCACTCAAGCTATGTTTTTATGTTTTACATTGCTTTTTGTTGTTGTTGTTGTTGTTGTTGTTAAATAGGGCTGTTTTCTTGGGGATGGGGGATAATTAGAACATCAAAGTGGGCAATTTGGGTAGCCAGTAAGCCAAATTAAAGAAGGGAAGATGAAAAATCTAGTAGAGAAATGTTGCCCAAAGCTATCTTCAGAGGGAGAATCGCACCGAAGAAGAGACACATCACTTTCCTGGTTCCCTGTAGAGTCATGCCCGGGCCTGGAAGGAAGAGAGCACTACTGGGAATCAATTAGAAAGAAAAGTTGCCGTCTTTGGAGCCAGGGCAGGGCTGCTGTGCAGTGTTACATTGATTCCTGTGGTGGCTGGCTGTCTGTGAGGCTGAAGGGGCTACACCAGTGGCCCCACCGCTCTCAGGTCGCCCTGCTTGCTCTCTCAGCACCTACTGAACACCTGCGGCAAAGCTAACAGTTTGTTAGCCCTAAGATTTAAAAAGCTGGCAACCTAAAATCGAACTGTCTGAAGAAGTAATCATAAGCCACAGTGGTTTGAAGATCTGATGATAAAGTTTCAGCTATCGGGTATGACAGCGGGCTTTGGGATGGGTACACCTCAAATCCAGGAGATGGTCTTAGCCAGAAGTACACCACTGCTACTTCCTTCTTAGTTGGAATAAGGGCAAGATGCAGCTGATATCTCAATCAGCCTTGTCTTCTCGTCCAGTTCATCTCAAAACACTCTCCTCCTTGCTCTTTAAGGTCCAGTCACGCTGGACTTTTTTCAGTTTCCTTGAATATGGAAGGGTCTCACTTGCCTCAGGTATTTTGTACATGCTGTTTCTTCTTTCTTAATGTGCCTGCCTTTTACCTGGCTCACTCCTACTCAGCTTTCACGTCTCAGCTTAAATACCACTTCCTCATAGCAGCTTCTCCTGACAGCCTCCCACCGACTACATTAGCCCCTTAATTACGTTCCCAATTCACCCTACCAATCCTATTTCACAATATTCATCACACCAGATTTTAAGCTAGTGCACCTGGTTAACACCGTGTCCCCAGTGTCTAGCACACAGTGCCTGGTACATCAAAGGTAACCAAGAACACATGGGAATAGATGAATCCACCTGCCTGGTTTGAAGTCCCTGTTTTCACCTTAGCTATGGAGCTATCAGTTCATGAACTTACACTAACCTTGAAGGCAGCCACTAGTTGCTGTCTTTACAGTTACTCAAGCACAAGAGGGGGGCTGGGGGAAAGTCTATTATACAGAAAATAGTTTTATTCCCTTAACGAGACATTGTGTTTATAAAGCGACTTTTTTTCCCCCTTTTCAAAACATCTTATAAAGGTCACTACCTGCATTTTAATAGCATTGGGAAATACTCACCTAAAGTCATTTATATATTTTCCTAATTCTCGTCTTTCCACACCCTCTAAAGTGGTTGTGAGTCCTCTGAGATGAACTGTTTCATTTTTCCTTAAAATACTCCTCTACCTCAGGTAAAAGCAGCCTCCATAATCACATGCTATACCTCTAGGGAGAAAAAAATGTATTTGGGAGCAGCTAGCTAATTTGACCAGTATGGACGGTATGTCTAGTGTTATACTTTATCTGAATAGCCTAGGAAATCTTTTCTATTGTCAGTTTAACTTAACAAATAATTGCCAAATCCCCTCCTCCTCTGGGACCACCTCAAGATATAACAGATGTTGGAAGACACAAAAGAAAGGTCAAGGTAATCCAAGATCACAGGATTCCTTGATGGCATAACTGGAATTAGAAAACAGGTATGATTTTAATCTTGACTAGGTTATTTATGTCTGCAGATATAATTTGATAAATTCTGCAATTCTCCTTGTAAGATTAGAATCTTTCATTAAACAATTTTGGATTTTAAAATACATATTAAAATTCCATAAAACCTACCTTAGAATTTATCCAAATTCTAATCTTCTCACCACTCAATCTTGTCCCTCCTTGAGATGACCATACAACGCCAATCCTGTCTCCTACTTCTTATCTGTTTGCTGAAAAGAATCAGATGTTTTATTATGTAGTGGAATGCACATTAAAATTTATCAGCACTGTGAAATGTCACCCAAGCTTCCCCTTGAGCCATATTTCTGAATCTTTCTGGGGCAACCCCAGGGAACCTGTAAAGAGACTATGAAGCTTACAATATATATCATGTGATTTGACTTATTTGACTTATCAATAAAATGCTACACAGGATAATTTTTTAATTACTACAAAAGACAAAAAGAAGAAAGAACCAAAGAACCAGAGTCATAGATGGCTATCTCAATTATTTTAACATTTCAGCACAGGTAAGCCTGTGTTGAAGCAGTGTCACAAGATAGCAATCATTTGCCAAGTTTAAGCTCTCCAGATGACATACTCTAAGATTCATATAGGAAAAATGTTTCCTCTGCATTATTCTTCCTTTGCTCATAGTTATATTTGCTTTAATGTTTCCAGTATGCCATATATGTATGTATCTACTAGTGCACATACACACGTAGAAATGGTCAACCTTGCTCAGCCTACCAGCTCAAAACTCTTTGCCCTGTGGCTTCGGAAATGTGAACTCAAATGGTCTTTCTCTGCAACAATGCTCCTTCGCAGTATTGAAATGGTCTAAATCTAAGGTGACTATGGATGTACAAGTAGAAGTAGAACCCTTAATCAGCCGATAGAGTTCTAGTGCTGTCGTGGGTGAGAAAGAACTTAAGCAACCAATAAGTTTGCCATTGGCAAGCTTTTCGTAAATAATCACCAGTACCACAAAATTTCAAATAATTTTTTTAAATGTAAGTATGCCAGATACTGACTTAACAAGAGTCTTACCAATACTGTTTCATTTTCTTGGGTATACAAATAAACTACAATTCCCAGCCTTCTTAAATATAGGTGGAGCCATTGGACTAGTTCTGGTCAATGGAGTTTGGGCAGAAGTGAAGAGCGGCACCTCTAAGCCTGTCCCCTAAAACACATCATTCGATCCTCATGTCTTTTCTTCCTCCCCCATTTGTATGGCAATACATTCCTTCAAAGTCCATAAGGACTCTGAATGACCAAATCACAAAAGACTCAACCCCTGAGATACTGCTAGAAAGAAAGCTGATTGGCCAAAAACATCCCAGATTAGGGAGAAATAAACCTTTCTTATGTGAATCAACTGACATTTTGGGTTATTACAACAGGTAACATTACCTCAACTAATACAGAATTTTTAAATTGTTTAAAAATTGTCACTGAATCATCTATAGAATTTTTTCTCTATGCTTTTCTGTTTGGGGGATGTCAGCCATGTTTTGAGTGCTATGTAGGTGTCTGAATATAATAGCTCAGCTCCCTCTACTTCTAGCTTGTTGCATCTGAGCCTTGCAAACTTACGAGAACTGGGTATTTCATAGAGGGGAAAGTGCTCTGGACAAGAACTTCTCTAATGAGGAATTACATACACTTTTCTACATGAACACCTACACTTTGCATTTTACCTTCTCAGAATCCTCTTTAGATGCAATTTAATTAATTCAGGTGATCCTTACATTTATATAGCTCCTTACCTGATGTTCAAGCCAGCATTTGAACTGATATATGTTGATTTGTATATGTATTCACCATAAAAGCCTACAGCACCCTGAAACCAAATGAACTGTATGGATCATACATGTAATGCTTATAGTTCTAAAATATATGTCTGCAGTTGGTATGGTTTTGAAGTTAATGGTTTTTGTATATACTAAAATAAGCAGTATCATCCAGGCCCATAAGATTTGCATGTTGATGCTGCAAAACTGTATCCTTTTTTAACATAAAAAATTTTCACACATGTACATATAAGCCATCTGCTAAAACTTTATTGATAAAACCAGTAGCAGCAGTTTTACAAAATTGGAATGATTTTCAGTTTTCATGAACTATCATGAATTCAGTTGCAGCAGACATTTTATACAAACTGGGGCTAATGCTTCTTCTATGTTTCTGTTTTAAACAAAAAGCAATTAGAATTTATCCTCATGCATTTAAATATCTAATACAGAAATAGTGTTTAGACTGCATAAAATATGCTTTCCAACATCACTGTGAGACTGAACATCTGCCTTAAGTATTATTTGCACAAGAAAAACAGTATAATTCTTCTAATCATGAATTTATTCTTTGTCACAGGTAAAGTTTTACATTTTCTAACATTTTCAAAGGGCGTTTCTAACAAAAAAGTATTGACATTCAAAATTTCACTGATTGGTCTTGTTTAAACACAATACATAATAGTGGATAGTAATACATTAAAACCATTATTATGAAATCTTAAAGACTACAAAAGGTAGAAAGGTATTCTAGTTTTTAACAATTAAAAAACTTCCACACCTTTTCCTATACACAAATTATCCACTGACAGAAGTAAATTTAGAAATAAGATGGGTCATTACATTCTACAGCTGTTTGTTCTGATAACAGCTAGTGATACATTCATGCTTCTTTAATAAGAGACACCATGAATCAATAAGTCATACTATGAGAAACACAAGGACACCCACATGGAATGTTCTGAAGATTGTCAGAAGTTTCTAAAATAAGGGTTCAACTCTTCTGAGGAGAAATTTTTTTTCTCTCTCGAACCTCTGGACCACATAGGAATTCTCTACTGGAAAACTAGAGGAGGAACTATAATAGCATCCGGGTCTGAAAATGCCTGTGAAACACTGGGAGAGGACTGGGTGGCTTCTACCTTACAACTAACAAAACTGGCCTTGAACAATCAATTTGCCAAGAAATTCTTCTAGTGACTTAGAAATCTAGAGGAAGACCAGATTTTATACTAAACCATGTTATACTTAACTATCCACAAAAGTGAAATTTATAAAATTATTGACTGCCTTTGACAACCACCAAAATTCAGCACAGTCTAGTACATATAAATAATGTATTAAAGTAAGCACAGAATAGAAAAAGTACATGTTTACAAGGTTAATACATCTGCAGCATCCAGCTGTGAGTAGAATAGTAATACAAAGCACATTCCCTGCTAAGAACAGTGTACTCCATGTAGGGTAAAATCTCCTGAAAATCTCCTAAAATAGTTACATATGTTCAAAATGAATGAATCATTCACATTTACATTTTTTTCATGAAAGTTCTTCAAGGACACCCATCAAAAGTTGAGATATAAAGGAAAACCAATAAAATATTTTAGAACAACAGAGCTGCACACAGTATGCATATGGTGAAACATAAATGTGTGAATATGAACAACTGTTTCAGATGCCATATGAAGACCAAAAATATTGAGAAAGTCAGATTTATCTTGCACTGTGAACACAAATAAAATATTGCTATGAAATCTTGGATGTACCTTAAAAATGATGTTTTAAATCTTTACTTTTTCTGGGAGACAATAAAAGGGCGTTTATGAAGAAAATGATTATACGAGTGAAGAAAGTTACTTGGGAGGGGAGAGATGGGCCAGATTGATTCTTCAAAACAAAAATGATAAAGTAGATTGAAGGACCTTTTTTGGCAGTGGAAGAATTTTTCTAAGTACTGTATTCAAATCCACTTTGTAGGGGAGGAAAAGCTATTCCATGTAATACTTTGCCTGTATTCAAAGTTAGATTGTTCTAAAGAAAGGTCTGCATTCTACTCAAAGGTTGGTGAACTGGCTGAAAATGTGGATTTGCAATTTGTTATATGATCAGTGTTTGAACAAAAAAATTAGAACCCAATTTTTCTAGCATCTCAGAGACAGAGCGGCTAAAGACCATTCAACTATAACTTGTATTCAGACAAATTACTGACATTCTACGAATATGGCCCACTGATTGGCAGAGCTCTAAAAGTGTCAATTACTTTGATATATTGACATAAAGAGTTGATGTGACCTTCATATAAAAATAACAAACTATCCTATAGTCTTCAAAAACACTGCAAGTCTTCAAAAATTCAGCAAAATGTCTTTCCACCTATCATCTTGTCATACTTACGGCCATGATATATAGTGGGGTCTCAAAATGTTCATTATATTAATGAAGGAATGAATGAATCCTGTTCCTACAACCACCTGGTAAAAATAGGCAAAATGAGTATTATTATTCCCATCTGATAGATGCAACAATGAAAGCTTGAAGAAATTGTGACTTGATATTTTAGAGCTCATTAGTGGAAGATTTGATATGAGAACACAGGCCTCATCAACTTTAATCCAATATTCTTTACACAACTATACCTTTATCTCTGGAATAATGCCAGGTTCTGCAAGTTGCTATAGCTACAAAGCAAAGGGCAGTCAGAAGACATATAGTCTCAAAATGTTTCTCAGATACAAATCATTGGCCAGGACTCCCCCTTCACCCGGAGTGACTATCAGTGTTATCTTTCCAACACCCATCTACTTGTTCATGCAACCTATACATTAGCATGGGTTATCTTTTCATTCAGAATTCAGAGCTGCTGTGTGAGCCAGATGCTTACATACCATTTTTAATTGATTTGTACAATTAACTATGATGGGGCACAATCACAAAGCTTCCTTTCTCTTGGCAGGAGTGGTAAATGTAAAGTCATATAAACTAGCAAAAGAAGGTGATTTTCTATCATGAATCAGTAATAACACAATTAGCACTTTTTATCGACAGATATTTAACTCATTGCTCAACAAAAGAAGATATTACAGAGTCACTAAATTTGGGATCACACCTTCGTAACCTTCAGAACTTTTGGTTTAGATTCCAATGGAGGGAAAAACTCGTACATAGGGTAATATAAATTATGAAATTATTAGTTTTTTTCATCAATCTCCTCCTCCAATGTAAAACAAGCTCAATATCATATAGGTGAAATTTATTCTAGACTGGAAGTTGCTACGTTTTATTTGATGGATCATATAAAATATATGAAGCCTTTCCTGAGAGCATGCACTTCAATAAAATTTGCCATAGCAACTGGAACTAGAAATAAAAGCAAATAGATCATAAACGGTGATACAACCAGACAATGAAATATTATTCAGCACTTAAAATAAATGAACTATCAAGCCCTAAAAAGACATGAAAACTTACACGACCATCCCTAAGTGAAAAAAAAAAAAAAATCTGAAAAGGCTGCATACTGTATGACATTCTGGAAAAGGCAAAACTATGGGGACAGTACACAGACCAGTGGATGCCAGGGCTTAGGTGGGAGGGAGGAATGAATAGGCAGAGCACAGAGGATTTTTAGGGCAGTGAAAATCTTCTGTATGATACTACAATGATGAACACATGTCACTGTACATTGGTCAAAACCCATAAAATACACAACACCAAGAGTGAACCTTAA
Source organism: Theropithecus gelada (assembly GCF_003255815.1). Taxonomy (NCBI): domain Eukaryota; kingdom Metazoa; phylum Chordata; class Mammalia; order Primates; family Cercopithecidae; genus Theropithecus; species Theropithecus gelada. Next base: position 63,477,203 of record NC_037675.1, on the reverse strand, counting down.
TATGAACTATGCACTTTGGGTGATAATAATATGTCAATGAAGGTTCGTCAGTTGTAACAAACATACCACTGTGGTATTCAAAATGTTCACAGGGGGGAAGGTTGTGTTTGGAGTATATGAGAACTCTCTACATTTTATGATCAATTTTGCTGTGAACCTAAAACTCTAAAAAATAAAATTTATTAATTTCTTAAAAAGTAGATCTCACAGACCAGCTTTTGCCTGAAAATGTAGGTCAAATCTTATCCCAATACTATAACAGAAAATATTGTAACAGAAACCTCTGTCATAATAAGGTACACAAATACTAATTTCTTATTCACAAACTTAAAATCTATACTGAAATTAAGTTTTAAAATTCTGGAAAGGACTTTGTATTTCACAATAAAATTGAATTTGCGGCTGCATTCATATGGTGGCATAATAAAAGACTGTATTGTAATTTGGTAGAGATGTGAATTAATAAAGATTATCATAACCCACAAGGAAATATGGCAAAATTAGGAAGCTTTAGTCAAGGCATTCACTATAATGAACTTGACAAAGAAACACTCTCAAAAAAATAAGCATGGCCCTAGAATGCAACTATCTTAAAATAACTTACATGAAAATATCTTTTAATGTACATGTTCCTCACTTAATCAGAGTTTTTACCGGCAGACTTCTGATATTTCTTCTTAAACATCAAGGTTTTTATTAAACAAGATATGTACTTTTTTATTATGGACTATCAACTGGGCAACACGAAAAACTTGCTTTCAGTAAGAAATTTTAGGCCACCAAAGATTTTGCATTAATTTGCATGGACTAAGACATGTCTAGTAGAATGATAAACAATCCATCGGAAAAACTCCTGCTTTAAAAATGGGTTGAGTCTAGGAAAAAAGTATTGGTCTATCTGCCAAAGTAGGGACACTCCCAATGTTGACCTTTACCTATTTCATAAGCATACCCCAAATGTATTCAGTTTTTAAGACTAGTTTTAGGCACAGAGAGGTAAGCAGGGCTCTTTGTTTAGGTTATCACCTCTTTCTCTGGAGGCTACTGTTTCCAGTTCACTCTTGCAAAAAGCAAAGGGTAGCAATGCCTTTGACTATTAAAACACAGAGCTTGTAAGAAATGTGTCAAGTTTGTACAGACCTAGCATTCCAGGGTCTCACTTACTGTCTTGCAAAGGGCATTCGGTATTTAATTATAAAAGTCAAAAATACTAAATATCCTATTTGATGCTATAATGCTTTTCACTGCTGGAATGGAATGATGCATTTCCTCCCCCAGATACAAAACATATCCATTTATATTGAATGGAAGCATAGACTGACAAACAAGTGTCTCTATTTCTTAATTAGAGACAGGGTAATAACTTTCACCTTCCCTAAATCCTCTGCCTTTCAAAGGGGGAAAGAGACAATTACAGAAAAATACATTAAGCCAAATATTCAAGCTTAATAAAATATCTTATTATTTACCTAGATTACTTATCAGAATCTAGTTTTCATAAAGAATATTTAGAAACAAAAAAAAATTGTTAAATTGTTTTATCCAACTGCCATTCTCCAACCCCTAACCCTGAGTCTGGAACATTTACATTTTAAAAAGTCTTGTTTCTTGTGGTTTTTTTGAGACAGTCTCACTCTGCTACCCAGGCTGAATGCAGTGGCATGATCACGGCTCACTGCAGCCTCGAGCTCACAGGCTCAAGCAATCCTCCCACCTCAGCCTCCTGAGGAGTTGGGACTATAGGTGCACACTACCATACCCGGCACATTTTTGGTATTTTGTAGAGACAAGATCTCACTATGTTGCCCAGGCTGGTCTAGAAATCCTGGACGCAAGCTGTTCTCCCACCTCGGCCTCCCGAAGAGCTGGGATTACAGGTGTAAGCCACCATGCCCAACCTATAAAGTTCTTTTTGAATGAATAAATTTTGTATAAAACAAACAAACAAAATCCCAGCAACTAGATACTTCCAGGGGGAAATGAAGTAAACAAAAATAATGCATAAATATGGCAATACAATGGGAAGTTAGCCTTTTCATCATCCTCAAAATAAAACCGGTAACACTGTCACTCGAAGGCATGAACTAAAAATTCCCACTGAGAAACCTTAAGGCAGCATTAGTGAGCAATGGAAAGCAGTTAGCAATTTAGCAGCTTCATTCCAAGAAGGGCCTCAGACCCCCATGACTGCCTATGAGCTTGTTCTATAAAGCCTCGAGCTGTTTCACAGGTTCCACAGTGGATATAAATAAGGTGATTATTGTCTGTGTGTCTAGGATACAGTTTTGTGACCCAAGGGAAACAAAAACAGTCAAAGCACCATAGGAGAGGAAACTCCCTCTGAGCCTGCAGGCATCCCCAAAGCCCTAAGCAAAACCCAAATAGGAACTCTTCAGAGAAAACTTTCTATGATGCAGAGAAAAATCAATGTGGAAAAAATGTCCAAATTGGAAGAGGACAGGCCTGGAGTGTTATTGTTGATTCTTTTTTTAACCTTACACCTGAATATTAGAATGAAACTTTATAAAGGGTATATTCCTGGGTGTCCTCTCATTCTTCTTTGGCAGAACCAAGACTTCAAGCACATTTTTCTATTTTAAAAAACTTCCAAAGATGATTCTCTGACACCCCCACCCCCACCAATTTCCCATATAATGCAACCAAGGCTCACTGCCAGTCCAAGGCTTCCTAGACGCTTGCCCCAATAAATTCAGCCAATGTTTCACCTTCCAATACTCACAAAAAGGAACTCTACTGTTTATGGCACATAGTTAGACTAACTTAACAATTGTATATTGGTAAGCATTATTGTATAATGATGACTAACTGCTTCAATGTGCACTCACAGCACTCCAAAGAGATTTAAGTTCTGTGCCAGCCCAAATAGCACAGGGCTAGACAATGAATAAATTTTGAATTAATGAGAAACAACCTTCACACAATTCTCCAGACTTGATTAGGGGGATGCTCTGAAATCTATCCATGTGGTCAAGAAGAGAAAGTGTGCACCATCCCCCTGGTTAGAACTTCTGGATCATTGTTACTAGAAATTTCCACAGCCTTCTTACCTACCATCTAACTCCTTCACCTTCCCTACATGTTTAATTATTCCCTACTAAAGGCCCTAAGCTAAGGGATTCTTCAATGTCTTCATGTTTCTCCTTAGTTGGGATACCTAGGAATCAAAACAACGCTTTGGCAATTTGATTATATGAGGAGTGTAGCCTCGCACTTCCCCATCCCAGAATCATGTTTAGTTTAAAACCATAAGTAGCACATGACTGATTCATGGCACCTGGTTACACTAAACTTGAAGTGGTTTTCTCATGAAGACTTCTCTAGATTAAACGTCAACAAAGATTTTTCTAAATTCTCCAGAAACTCTCCTTTTTACTCAAGGTTTGAATCACTTGAGAACAAGCCACTCTTAAAAACCATTTTAAAAAGTAGTATCAACTGAATTTCTTTCATTATGATCTCATAAGGGAAACAGTGATAATTTGTTCTGAATAGAGCATTCCAGTCGAACAGATAAGTTTTGAGAGCCGTGTTATGAGAGTATTTTTAAATGTTTGCCTATCAGGATATAAAATGGATATGCAATGTAGGTTTTAAAGAAAGTGTTATCCATTTTTAAAAGAGTGTCAGTGTAGTATCACATCATCTATTTTACTTTTTTGGATAACAGTTGAAATATGCAGTCAAACTGCCTTTGTCACCAACTCTTTTGATGAAGGCGACAAGGTGCCTTGTCCATTTATGAATGAGAGCTGGAGACAAGGAGAGGCCTTGTTCGTGATCGATCAAGAGGTACACACAAACCATCAAGGATGTGTACTCCCTCCAAACTAAGGGGATAAATGCAAAGACTTGGTTCTACCACAGTTGGACTCTGTTAAGGCTCAATTTCCTCCACATACCAGGCTTATCTCTGATTAGGCTGTCCTGATGAAGCCTCCTTTATTTACAAATCCAGCCTGGCTTCATGAGCCTATCCTTTTTACAGCATCTGAAATTTGGTTTTTGTTTTTCTCCAGTGTTCCAATAACTTTTGCTAGAAAGAGAAGATACATCTTAAATATTTTCTTTTTCAAGCATGACTGTGAGGAGGAACTATGGAATGCTAACTACGTGCCCAGCTCTACGTTAGGCATATCTGTGGTTTCACTGATACCTTTTCAGACACCTAATGAGGTAGGTAGTATTTCCATTTTCCAGTTGAAGAAACCAGGACACAGGCTTGCTAAGTAATTTTCTTAAGGCCCCACAGCAGAGTTTCATGTAAACCCAGGCTAGGATCACAGTTTGTGCCAACTTCACCGTGCTATGCCAATCTCATTGTCTTAGAACAGTTTTGTTTCTCTCATCTTTAAATATTTTTCAGAATTCTCCAAGTTTTAGAAAAGTGATAGCTAGTTGATCTGATGCGTCTTTTGGTTTATTAGTTTACTCTCCTTGCGTACTACTCCCTGGAGGATTCTAAATGTATCCAGCACATTTATTTATTCTTTAATTCTTCCATCAGTGTGCTGTATGACTTTTTATTTTGTTGTCAATGACTTTGCCCAAATGAATAATTTTTAAGATAAAAATACTTTTACCATTTCAGGATTATCCATCATTTGCTTGGTTCTTAGATCAAATAGAATAGAATGTTCTTTAACAACAGTTTCCTCAAAAGTAAAAGGAGACACCACATGCATGTTCTAGTCCTGTTTCTTTATCAGTAAAGAATATACCTCTATCTGGTTTTATGACATTTACAAATAATTCTTTCCTACTCACTTTTCTGCCTTTAATATATTAAGTCCTCTGCTGCAAAAGGATAACCAGGTTTTTAGGAAACCCACAGTGATGTCCACACCGAATCATCAATTAAATCAAATTGGTGGCTATCAGAGGAGCTCCTTTATTTAACCTAACGCTAGTTTCTACTTAAATAGTACTTCCTCTGGAAAGAAAAGAATTTTGGTTCTCAGATAAGATCATCTAAAGCACAGTGACTGCCCAAGAGGTAATGATAACTTGTAAAATATTATGAAATCTACACATTGAAAAGGCAGAAGCTGTGTTTCAGGCTCACTGGCACCTAGGACTGTGGAGAATATTGACATTCGATGTCAGTTAATTTTCAATGAAGGATGTCAGAATTAATAGTGCCTAAAGTGAATGACTGCAATGCCATACTCTTTTCCCTCTCACAAACATGGTGATGATTCCTTCCCTGATTTCATGCAGGTGGAATGCCGAGTATAATACATCCAAAGGCATTACAAATTCTTCTTATGTTAGGGAAGGCAAGACACCCCCACCTCCAACAGTTATGTGGCATCAGCAAAAACAGAGTCCAAAACAACGTGCATCACACTGGGAGCCAGTGAAGGAGAGGAATGGAGAGCAGGTGTTCGGCTGCCTGGTGAATGGTCCATTTAAAAATTCAACAATAGTCAGAGGGAACAGGGAGTACAACAGCCACCACCGTAATTGGTGAAATCAGGATTTCTCAATTCAGTGTAAACTCACACCCTAAAAGAAGGCACACTATAAAGCAGATTTCCATCAACCCAGCACATCATTTACTCTTAACAATATTATTTTAAAAGCCTGCTCTTCAGGCAAAATCACTGAAAGACCTACTCAAGCAACAAAAACCAGTGCTGCTTCAATGTCAAATCTCCCTATGAGATATTAATCATTAGCTGGAAGAAATAGGCAAAAGCAGTTTTTTTTTTTCACTGCAGAACCAACTAATTATCTTTCATAACTCTTTTGAAAACCAAATGTAAAAGCTCAAGTGAAAAACATGTTAAATGCATTTGTGTCTAGACTTTGCCAAGAAAATAAGGGAGTTTAAGTGCACAAAATCAAAAGATCTTACTAAACTAGAATTTCAAATCAAGGTAAAAAAAATCAGCCACATATTGTTATATATCTTGTCTTCAGCATTTTAGATTTATACAATCAGCTGAGGGTGAATGTTGCTGTATATTCAAGATGTACATGCATCCTATTTGGTGAGTAGCACCAACATAGTAAAATTATAAAAATAAAAAATGCTTTTCAGGCATTCCTTCCCTTAAAATGCTGCACATTCCTGTAAACTGTATCATAAACAGACCATTGGAAGGCAGATCAAGCACACAAATATCTTCACTATACCAGCAGAAAACCTTAAAAATGGGTGGGTCTTGGGAACAGAAAATGAAGTATAGGTGATTATTGGGTACCATGAAACAAGGATGCAGCAGCAGGAAAATATGAGAAGGAAAAATTCAGGGCTGTCTGTACAATATATACAGATTTTTTTCAAATGTAAATTTTAAAATGAATGCTGCTATTATGTTACTGCATAAAGGAAAGCATAGCGAGGCTGTTCCACTTCCCTTTAAACACAGGGCATAAAGAGATGTGAAAAGCCAATTCTTTGTGCTGCTACTTAATCAATCGCACTCAGTTCTACTCAATGACTTAGCCACGCTGCAAAGACCACTCAGCAGTTAATGGATATAATGCTGGAAAAGCAGTCTGAGCTCTCCCAAAGAAAGGTAGGGTAAAAACCCAGAGGAGCATGGTTTTATTACAGATTCCTAATAACTGAGCAGTCATATATATGAAACTCCCATGACCTGAAAAGTAATTAAGGTATTAATTTATTTGGCAAATTCTCATTCTTCCCTATGAAATCATTTCATTCAAAGACGGAACCCTGAAAGCATAGTAGAGTTATCCTGTGCCCTAGTCTGGTCTTGTCAGGATAACCATTACACACTGTAAGGAATAAATATGTTCTTCAAGTGTTACAGCCTACGCTTACAATCTGTCAAAACGTGGAGCTGAGGAGGAGTTATGTGTTTTTAACTGTATACAGCCATCACTAGCTATCACTCTTCCCACAGACAGGAAAAAGTCCACAATGAAACATAGAAACTAAAAATAGGTGACTGAGCAATTGCTCAGAAGAGCTGCACATTGAGCGCAGGGATTAAATGTACATACATTCTTTCCCTATTTTTTTATTAAAGCCAATTTAAAGTAATTGAAATTAAGGGCCCAGACCTAAGAATAAGGAAAATAAACATGCACTGCACAAATATGTAAAAGTAAGTCACAAGTAAAATCCCATGCTCATAACCATACAAGATCAGTGTTCTGAGTGGCACATGCCCAGACTGCAAGTAGTGACTAATATATGTTGCTGCAAATGCCATAAAAAATGACAGTTATAGGCACTTCAAATGCTCAAAGAAAAACTTAATGTTATTCCACACAAGCTGAAAATATTTCTCCATTCACAGGTATTATAACATGTTCACTTTGAAGAGTCAATCAAATCAATATTTATTAAAGACCCACAGTGTACAATTTACTATGCTCTAGTGATGGAAAATACTCAATTTAAAAAGAGCATGATTTACATGCAGTACATTCAAAATATTAATATATGAGTATATATAATTGAACATAGAAAAAGTATAATCCAAAAGAACACCAGAATCAGAAAAATCAATAAATCTATGACTGAAATAGTCTTGTTTTTTGTTTTCTTCTTATTCTGTAAGAACTTACTGGGTGAGAAAGACAGCATAAAAACCTTGAAAGTTACAACTTTGAAATCTTACATATTCAAAAGGAGACAAGTTGTCTTAAAACAGTAGTTTCTGAACTCTTTTCTTGCTTCAAAATGATTCATCTAACCAAATCTCATAGAAACCACAAAATATAAGATAAAAGAGGTATTAATACAAATTTATTTTAAAAGTGCAAGTTTATAATATTTACTCATTAGGTAAATAGGTTCTTTGATAAAGAGAAAAATGTGAAATAAGAGTTTATGGATTAGAGTTAGATTCTTCTATGAGGCTCAGCATCTGATTCATTTCTATATTTTGGAGTTTTTTGTACCATATTAAGAAAATTCTGATTCATCCACCTAAATGGTTGCAAATAGTAGCATTTAACAGCTCCCTTGCAATCTCAGGTTACTCTTTAAGCAAACAGAGACAGCAGAAGAAGCTTCACCCCATACCCTGAACCTAAATTCAATGATCTATTGGCACAAATTAACTCATCAGTGGTCTCAATTGTGGTCTGACATTTTCCATATGGACACTTCACTGTGTATGGGTGTTTTTAAAATTACAATATTTAAATCCAAATCAAACCATTGAGAAACCCAAAACTCCCACTCACAATGTCCTAGGGGTTAGTGGAATCTGTTTTTGAAACCCTGAAACCCTTGCCAGGACACACTGACTTGGTGTCAGTAGACAGCAACACAGGTAACCAAGGTGGACACAGCACACAAATGCAGGTTAGCAAACCTAGGATTCCAACAAAGTGTGCCATCTGCATATCTGCTGGCCTTTGGTTTCCTTCATCTCCTCCCAATGATCTTGTTCCTCCTCTCCACTGCTGTTCTGGCCCAGGGCAATCCAGCCAATCATCTCTTTACGCTTCATAGTACGCCTGTTATAAACGGAAATCATCAACGTGACATCAGACAGCTGAAAGAGGGCCACCTGGAAGACAAAGGTCTCCTTATAGACAGGATTGGGCTGACCACGCCGAATGGACGTCTTGCAACGGGACATCTCTTGACCCACAGAATTGAGGAGAAAGAGTTTTCCATATGTATCTAAGACAAAAAAAAAAAAAAAAAAAAAAAAGGGTGGGGTGGGAATGGTAAGAAACATTAGTGCTCTCTGTTTGGCTGGACTAGTCATAACATTTATATGGGCTACACATTTCTCCTTTCAACATACTGATCAGTATCCTTAAGCCTGGTTCTTGCTGTTGGGCAACACAGCTTGCATGGATTATTAAGGAAGGGAATTATTACCTGGAGTGCCTAATGTTTCATGTGGCTCACTATCCAGCACACATTGCTGATGTTCATTAGTACCTCTTCGTGCACAGGGCGTATACATACGTACACAGGCATATGTGCAATGGTGTTTGTGGGCAGGCACAGTTCTTCATCTACATTTATTTATGTAACAAGATAAATATACACATTTTGCTCTACATGATTTTTTTCATAGTCAAATTGCTATTTTATGCCTGAATTGGAGAATTCTTTTCTCATTCTCTACATATTCGTAAGTGTGTGTATGTATGTGTGTGTGTGTGTGAGAGAGAGAGAGAGAGAGAGAGAAAGAGAGAGAGAGACAGACAGACATGGTCTTGCTCTGTTGCCCAGGCTGGGGTGCGGTGGCATGATCACAGCTCACTCCAGCTTTGACTTCTGGGCCCAAAGTGATCCTACCTCATCAACCTCCTGAGTAGCTGGAACTAGAGGCATGCACCATCGTGCCCAGCTAATTTTAAATTTTTATGTAGAAATAGGGTCTCCCTATGTTGCCCAGGCTGTCTACATATCCTTTGGATCATCTCATCCACTCCCATATTTTCAATGACATCTACCAAGTCCATAGGTCTGGCCTCAACTTCTCTCCCAAACTCAAGATTCAACTGAATACTACACTTCTTCTCTTGAAATCCTACACTCGTCTCACACTCAATATGCCCCCAACTCTAAACATTTGCTGTTCCAGTGTTCCCTATCCCTGTGAACAGTAGCATCATTCACCAAATTATCCAAGTCAGAAATCAGGACTTCATTTTTCACAAGACTGACTTCCTCATTCCCAGTTCACCCAATCAGTCACCACGTTCTGTTGATTCTACCTCTCAAACGGTTCCCAAATCTACCCACTTCTTTCCATCCCCAGTGCCTCTGAACTCTGTGTACACTGTAAGCTCAGGTCGCCAGCATTTCTCACCTATATTACCTCACGTTTCCTCACTGACCTCCTAGTCAGGGGACTCCCAGAGCAATCTCTGTAAAATACAGATCCGGCCATGTCACTCTCACTAATAAACACAAACTAAGTCTTCAGTACTTCCCACTAGTCTCAAGATAAAAGCTCAATTTCTTGGTGTAGACTTTCTTCTTTGACCCTATCTTCTAGTCTCATTGCTTACCACTGCTGCCATTATACGCTGCATTCTACTGCATTGAACCTCCTCCCCTCCTCCAACCCAATTTGTTCTTTTTCTCTTTCTCATCTGTACATGCTCCCCGTGCTCTGTCATCCGGACCAATATTCAGCCTCATATGACTTTTGTTCATTGCGTTCAGTTTGGATATCACTTTATCTGGGAATATTTGCTGACCTTTTTGACCTTTTTCTCTCACTCCCACCAGTTCAGATAACCCTCTTATAGTCTCCACTAAAACCTAGTTTTAGCCTGTTTCAGCACTTACCACCAGTATTATCACTGCCTATTTACTTGTCTGCAAAGATGCAGTTTTCCAATGGTAGACAGAGGGATTGCCGTATTAACCACTGTACCCCGATGCTTAGCTTGTGCCTACCGTGTGCTAGACCTTCAGTAAATATTTTGTAATGAATGTTCATGCCTAGTCAGGAAGCTCAACTTTCTTTTTCTTTCGGTCTGAAGTTTTCAAACTTGTGCAATGAAGCTAAACCTCTTCATTGTAGAACCCCTCCACTAGAATGCCAGAAAACAGTGACTAGCATCATTACAGAAAGGAAAGAAAGCATTCAAATTTTACCAACATGGTCTTCTTTTGCTAAAGTTCCTGAATGGAACCATCATAAAATAATTATCTCCTCAATTACATTTTTATTAAAATCAATTTATAAATGTCTTGACCTTTACCTACAAATTTTACTACTAACACACGCACATTATTCTCCTAAAAAAACAAAATGTTAGGGTGTTTCCCAAATTCTATCATTCTGTACATTCTGTTCAATGCACGCCGCAAGCTGGTTAGTGTTATTGCTCATTTTCCCACCTAACGACCAGTCAAACTTTTTAAAGCTTAAACGCAGATCTCTGCAATTTACTGTTCTCTCCAAGAGCATTGTAAGATAGGAAACAAATTACAACCTGCAGTTTTCTTTCTATGTTGATCTTTTTCTATTCCAGTTTGATGTGTTATTTTATGCACTTATCTGCTGAGAAACACAAGGTGTGAAATTACACTTCAGGTGTGAAAACACTTCTCTGTCTCAGAAACAGGGCTCTCTTCTTTTCAAACTGTTCTACAGAAAAAGCTGTCAGAAAACCAACAATGAGGGAGTGGATTTGTGTTTCAGAAGCTGCATAGCTACATGATTCCTGTAGAAAAAGTTCAATCCAGTCACCAAACTGATTGGGCAATTCTGCTGCCAGGTATAGCAGTGGGAATTGAGTTAATCTTGCAAACAAAAGCATGCTCATTTCACAGAGAGAGCAATTTCAAGCTTTATCCTGCCATAAGATTATTTTCTAATTACGAGAAAGGCCACTTACTACCAAATTACTATCACAGAAGTTGGATTGTATGTGCATAACAAGAGAAATAATAATAATCTTATAAGCAATCCAGTCTGAAGACACCAGACAAAAGGAAGGAAAATGTTCATTGTCCTAGTTCAAAAGGGAAACTTCTATTAACACTAAGAATGCACCTACTTCTTAACTTCCAGTGCAGAGGCTGTGCCCAGGAAATTCAGCTTCTATGGAATAGTTGGGGGGCATGACCAGGGTCTTTTGGGGTTCAGTGACTTACTCTGATTAACATCAGTCAGAATGAATGGAGAAAGACTCTAGCTAAGTAAATATGCCATTTAAATAAGCTCTGTTTTAATCTTTGGAAACTGGTAATCGTGGCTACGAAACAATGCTGAGCAATATTTCTTTTCTGGTGGTGATTCAGAAAGCTTTATAGTATCTTTAGCAACTCAGAACCATTAGCAAAACACTGAATGGGTCATAATCCCTTGACAGCCCTGTCAACTGTTTTACTAGTCACTTGCCTTTTTCTTGCTAAAGGAAGATGCCACTTGTACTACAATGTTTATAATAGTACATAATCCCCAAATTATGGCACAAAAGTATGTCATTTGGAACTCAGAAGGCATTTTTCCAAAGAAACAACATGGTACCCATTAGTTAAATAGCCCTCACAAAATACCTACCCATTTGCAGAATAATTTTCTACCAATTGCTGAGCTGAGTCTTGGCCTTGGGGTCAGAGGAACTATGAATGTCTGGGATACAGGGCAAAGGAAAGGAATTTGGCCATTTAACTTTCACTTTTAATGTATTAATATGTATAAATGATTTTAAACATATGAAAATAAAAAATAATATCACACAAACTGACAGGGTATTTAGAATTTGTCATATATGCTACCAATGTTTCTGCCTTTTTATTGATTTTTAAGAAATAAAACATTGCAATTGAAGATTCTTTAGCATCCCTCTTTGGGATCCTGTCCAACTTCTTTTCTCAACAAAGGTAACTACTATGTTGGATTTGGAGTTTGTCATTTCCATATATGTATTTAAACTTTCAATATATAAATAGATGTAAATATAGGTGTCCAAACTATATTTAATAGAATTTTGCACATTAAAAAATTTAACATTGTAGTGTATGTCTTTCTAAAACTTATTTAATTTATAATTTTTTATGTTATCTCTATGTATACATATATGTGATTCATTTACTTTATCTTCTGTGTGTAATGTTCCAGTGTATTAATAAATTATAATTCATTTTTTCATTCTGTTAATGAACATTTAATTCCTTATAATTACCAAAAGTTAAAAAGATTTCAGTGAATGTTTTTCTCTATTTTGCATTATACCAATATTCAAAAATTTCCCTAGATATACCTAGAAGTGAATGACTGTGCTCTTTACAAATTCTAGACACAAAATCTTTGCTAGTTGTCTTAATTGCTACTACCTTCTACCTGCCTTTCAGCTTCATTTATAGTCATTTGTAGTACAAATATTTTAAATTTTTGTGGAGTCAGGTTTATTGGTGTCTTAAGTTGATGCTTTTTTAAAGAAACCCTACCCAAACTCAATAGTCTCCCACATTATCTTCTGAATCTTAAGATCTTGTTTTTCACATTTGATCTTTAATACAGTTGTAATTGAGCTTTGCATGTAGTGTGAGGTAGGGATAGAAATTTTTTTCTATATTGGAAGGATTATTCATTAAATAATCTATTATCTCCCCACTAATTTGTAATACCATGTCTGTCAAATATCAAGTTTCCAAGCTTCAGTGTCTTCCCCTAAGTCTGACAATATTTATTATCATCATTTTATAACATGTCTTGATATCTGCTAGGGATAATCCCTCTACCATCTTTTTAAAAGCTATTTTAGTTATTCTACTCTCTTGTTTGGTTTAATTGGCTCTTGCATATGAATTTTAGAATGAGTTTGCCAAGCTCTGTAAAAAACAAAACAAGATTAAAAAATACTAACTAAAACAAAAATACTAAGAAACACTTGGGATTCTGATTGGTATTGTACTGGACATATAATTTGGGAAAAACACTGTTGTTTTTACAATATGGAATGTTCTTGCTAATGAACACAGTATATATAGATGTGTGTGTGCTTGTGTGTGTATAGTTTCTCTTTGTATCTTTCATAAAGTTCTGTTGTTTTCCTATAATTTTCATATCCATCTTTTATTATCTTTTGGTATCTTAGATATTTTGTTCCTATTATAAATAGTAACATTTTAAAGCTCTACTTTCTGATTGTTGCTGATGTATTATAACACAACTGATTTTATATAAGAAATATTACTTTATGGATTTTCATTTATTTTTAACGTTGATAATCAGATTTTCTACAAATAATGGCAGCTTCATTTCTTCCTTTCAATCTTTAAATGTTTATTTATTTTGCTTATTATACTGAACTGTCTCAAGCTTCCAGTCTAACAGTAAACAAAACTGCTGGTGGGAATCCTTTTGCTTTTGACTATAAAGGGATTTGAGGATTAAGAATGATAATTGACATAGATTTCCTTAAAATATCTACTGTCAAGTTGAGCAAGTTTCTTTCTGTACCACATTATTAGTTATTGATATTTACTACCAGATCCACCATTCTAAGATCTTTCCTAGGTGAAAGATATAAACCCTTAAAACTGCATTCCCCTAATCTCTTATCAGTAAGGTTCCACTAAAGACAGCTATCGACAAGAGACAGGAAAGTAGAAGGAGAGTGAGCCCCAGTACTCTAGAACCAGTTGCAGGCATGTGTAGGCATTAGAAGATGACAATGAAAAAATTCTGCCCACAGTTGTCATTAGTAGATGAGAATGATATTGATCAAAGATCCCTATAAAAAATCACCTGTCCCGTGTGCAAACAGTTCAGAGCCTATTGACATCTCTCCTGTGATGCCTTATACTCCTGAACTTCCTGAAAACCATCTTCCTGATCTTTACTCCCTTGTCTTCCAATGTTTAAACCTGATAGTAACTTCTGATCAAACATACCTAGAATATTTGCTATTTTCCTGAAAATATGTGACTGATAACAGTAATTGCTAACCTGAACTGGAAAGTTGCTATCATAGAAATAAAATAAAATAAAATAAAATAAAATAAGATTGGAGATTGGTCTAGAAGTTGGGTATCAGGTAATAAATAAACTAATATCAGAGGATATAACAGTGAAGATCCATAATGCATATTATGAGATGGTAAAACTTCCACCGGCTATAATTTAGAATAAAGAACATGTGCCTAATGAGTTTTTTGCTCTAAAAAAAGAAATTGAAAAATGGAATGTTAGAAGTATGTATTCAGTACTACTGGCTGCATTTAGGGGGAAGAGGGGAAAAGTTAAGCTTGGGAAAGAACTGACCAGTATACAAGAAAAAAGAGAAAATACAGAAATTCAGACCTGGCTGGAAGAGTTGATTGATTCCGGATCTCTGAAGAAAGAGATTTTAAAAGGGTTTGAGCCACAAAGGCCCAGTAAACTTTCTCAGGTGAATAATGTGACATTTAATTCGGGTCAAATATCAAATTAAGGGTATGATCTTTACACCAGATTTGAATTATCTGAGCCATATGACTGAGTTCTGAAAATGGAATATGAGAAGTGATAAATGTCACCTTCAATCACGGTTATATTCAACAACTCCCACCCAAGCAAGAAATCTCCCATGTTGTATTTTCCCTTTCTATGGCAACAATGGAGGCCATATTTTGAATATCATCATCTCAGTAAACGGGGAGTGCCTATATGCCTGAGTTACAGTTTAGAGAAGAGTCACATAACTACTTCGGACTGTAATGCAAAGGAGAAATAAGCTTTTGCTGTGCGAAGCCCCTGAGTCAGCAGGGTTTAGTCGTCATAGCCTAGTCTATATTAATATATCTTACAAGATGCATCATAGCCTAGTCTATATTAATACATCTTCTATTACACATCTGCTAAGATTTTTGTCAGTAATGAAGAGTGCATTTTGCTAAAAGCAACTTTTTGCATCTATTGAGATAATCATAATGTTTTCAAAAATTTTATTTTTTAATCAAAAGCTTCTATTTGCATCTACTGTTATAACCATAAGGCTTTCTCATAAACCAGTTAAAATGGCGAATTACACTAGCAGATTTTCCTAATATTAAATCATTGTTGCGTTCCTGAGCTAAGCCCAATTCTTTGGTAATTAATGGTTTCCTTCCTTATATATTATAAAGCTAGGCGAACCCAGTATAAACTGTAGTGTGCTTTTACTATGAGGCAGTGTGAGGAAATGGGGCAGACAGAGACTAGGAAAAAGAGAGAGACCTTAATCTAATCTTATATCTATCTTTCACATAGCAATTTTTGTCCCTTTATATTTATTATGACTATTCATATATTTTGACATATATTCACTGTTTGGTTTGTGCTTTCTATTTATCATGCATTTTTCTACACTTTAAAAAATATTTTCTCTGCTTTCTACTGAATTGGTTACATTTGCTTTATTCTCATTTATTCCATTGGTTTAAAATATTAAAATTTTAATATGTTCACTTGGTTTAATGTCTAAAATTAATCAAAATCTCTACTCTTCTATTTTTAAATCTCTTAATTTTTTAAATAGATTTTATTTTTTAGAACAGTTTTAATTTCTTAACAAAATTGAGCAGAAGGTACAGAGATTTCCTATAAACTCCCTGCTCCCACATACATACAGCCTCCTAATCTCTTCATTTTAATACTAGCATTTCTTTTCCTTGAAGCAACATCAGTCTAAACATCCAGCTCTCATATGTCTTACTCATAACCTGGTTTTGCAATATCCTCTGATCTCTCTCCAGTGGTTTTTTATTTTCAATTTTTAAAAATTGTGTTAAAATACATATAACAAAATTTACTATTTTAACATATTTAAGTGTACATTTCAGTGGTATTAAATACATTCATAATGTTGTACAACATCACTACCATCCATCTCCAGAACTCTTTTCATCTTGTAAAAACTGAGACTCCATATCCATTAAATGATAACTCCCCATTTCCCTCTCCTCCACCCCCTGGCAACCACCATTCTACTGGCTTTTATGATTTTTTTCCTACTCTAAATACCTCATATAATTGGAATCATACAGTGCTTATCTTTTTGTGACTGGCTTATTTCACTTAGCATAATGTCCTCAAGGTTCATACATATTGCAGCATATGTCAGAATTGTTTTCCTTTTTAAGGCTGAATAGTATTCCTTCTATGTATATACCACATTTGCTCATACATTAATCCCTCAATGGATACTTAGGCTGCTTCCACATTTTAGCTATAGGGAATAATGGTGCTATGAACATGGGTGTACAAATTTCTCTTTAAGACCCTGCTTGCAATTCCTTGGAGTACATACCCACAAAGGGATTTGCTGGGTTATATGGTGATCCTATTTTTCATCTTTTCAGGAACTGCCATTCTATTTTCCACAGGAGCTGTACTATTTTACATTCCTACCAGTAATGGACAAGGGCTCCAATTTTTCCACATTCTCATTAACGCTTGTTATTGTGTGTGTGTGTGTGTGTGTGTGTGTTATAGTAGCCATTCTAATGGGTGTGCGGTGGTATCTCACTGTAGTTTTGATTTGCATTTTCCTGATGATTAATGATTTTGAGCATTTTTTCATATTTCTATTGGCCATTTATATATCAACTTTGGAGGAATGTCTACTCAAGTCTTTAATCCGTTTTTTAAACTCACATTGTTTTGTTGTTGAGTTTTAGGAGTTCTCTATATATTCTGGATATTAGTTTGTTATCAGATATATAATTTGCAAATATTTTCTCCCATTCTATGGGTGGTCTATTTATTATGTTTTGATGCACAAAATTTTTGAACTTACATGAAGTCCAATTGTCTATATTTAATTTTATTGCCTATGCATTTGTTGTCATATCCAAGAAATCACTGCCAAATCCAAGGTCATAAAGTTTTTGCCCTATGTTTTCTTCAAAGAGTTTTATAGTTTTAGGTGTTATATTTAGGTCTTTCATCCATTTTGAGTTCATTTTTATATATGGTGTTAGGTAAGGATCCAACTTCATTCGTTTGCAGGTTGAGATCCACTTTTTGTAGCACCATTGGTTGAATAGACTATCCTTTTCCCTTTGAATGGTCTCGGCAGCCTTGTCAAAAATCATCTGAAGTCTCTCTCTCTTTCCCATATTTATGTAATTTCTGCCTAGAATTTTATTGCCACTTTGTGGTACTACCCCCAATATTAGTCATTTTTCCTAGTGCTTCTGTTTTTGCTTTATGCAATCCATGCAGGCTTATATTTACTTACATGTTAGCCAATTTATTTGTTCATTCTTCCTTCTTGCTTCTCACTACTTCCAATTGCTTTCTTCCTGAAATGCATCATTTAGTTGTTTTTTCTAATGAAAAACTCTTTCAAATTTGTGGAAAACATCTTTATTTTTCCTTCACTCGGGGAACAAAACGCTGAGTATTTTTCTCCCAATACTTTGATATTCTTTCCCATTGTCCTCTGGTTTCTATTAATGTTGTTAAAAGGTCTGTCCTCAGTCTTACTGTGATTCTTCTGTAGGTAACTGGGTTTTTTAACATCTTTATTGCAATATAATTGACATACCATGTGATATGGTTTGGCTGTGTCCCCAGCCAAATCTCATCTAGAATTGTGGCTCCCACAATTCCCACATGTTGTGGGAGGTACCCGGTGGGAGGTAACTGAATCATGGGGGTGGGTCTTTCCTGTGCTGTTCTCATGATAGTGAATAAATCTCATGAGATCTGATGGTTTTATAAAGGGGAGTTTCCCTGCACAAGTTCTCTTTTGTCTGCTGCCATGTAAGACGTGCCTTTCACCTTCCATCATTATTGTGAGGCCTCCCCAGTCACGTGGAACTGTGAGTCCATTAAACCTCTTTTACTTTATAAATTACCCAGTCTTAGGTATGTCTTTATCAACAGCATAAAAACAGACTAATACACCATAGTAACTATCTTTTCTTTCCTATTGCTTTTAATATTTTTTAATTTTGATATCATTGTGAGAATTAAATGAGTTAATGTAGAAAAAGGAATATCACCTATGCATTCAATAAGTTAGTGCCTCATCTAAATTTTCATATGAAATGGCCATGATTCTGAGCAGAGAGTGACTCTTAATACACTATATTTAACAAAAACTGGACCAGGATTCTCAAAGAAGGTCATATGTCTCATATATGTTCATTTTCACTGAGTCTTTTTTTCCCTGCACTCTGTTTGTAGAGCACACTTTCTGAATCCCACTTTTTCTTCACACAAAACATGAGGGAGCTTGATTTGCTTGTTTTTCTTTCCTGTAGTCTCTGCTATTGTGAGTGCCTAACAAGGTTAATATGCTGCCGCTGCTGTTAAGTATTATCATTTGGGGTGTAATTATCATGTGTGGCTAATCATGCACATGCTGAGAAGCTGGGGAACTTGTTTTTAACTGGAGGGAACATCTTAATGATAGTTTTTGACAAGGACCGTTATATGTGTACATATACACATATATACACATTGCAGTAGCACACTGTAGAAGGAGACATAGCAAAGATGAAGATGGAGAAAGAGAACCTGTCAACACAATAGCTAACTGTTTTGAAACATAGCAGTATATCTTTAACACTAGCTTGTTAACCTCATTTAATAAGGAAAATGTAATTCAGAGGGGTTAAATCAAATGTTGAGGCCATGCAGCAGTTGGATAGCAGGACTAGGAGAAGAACAGAATAGAGCTGCTAAGTTGTTATTGAATTGCTTTCCCGTGAAGGCAAATTCAAAAGATAATCAAATGTTTCTATCTCTTACTGCTAACTTTTCCAAAAGCATTTATAAATGTACATCAGGATTTCAGATGTCTGCTAGACACTATACACTGTTTTTCCATCTGGACCATTAGCCAGGGACAGACTTGGAGTTATCATTTGCCATCAGAAGATTTGTAGACTACTCTATACCATCTTAATAGCAATAATAGTTTTGAACACTGACCACATGTACTAAATGAGACATGACCTTGAAAATGGCTGGAGTGATGTTTGGCACATTGTTACTTGATTTGCACTAGGATAAGTTCATGCTGCTACTGCACTTATATATTGCTTATAAATAGATTCTATCAGCTAGTTACAGTAATTTCCAAATAGCCTATTTTATCTTTCTTAGCCCACCTATAGGAATTTTTTTTAAAAATCACAACACTTTATAACACGGGCTTTTTCACCAAAAGATGATTGACAGACAGATAGATATAGAAAAATGAAGTTAGAAAAGAAGAAATGCCCAGCCAAATACTTTCCCTTGTGATGGATGTGGTTTATGGAGGACACTATAGAAGATGCCCTCAGGGTCAGATGCTCAGTACCCCATCTTTTTTTTTTTTTTTTTTTTTTTTGAGACGGAGTCTCGCTCTGTGGCCCAGGTTGGAATGCAGTGGTGCGATCTTGGCACACTGCAACCTCCACCCCCTGGGTTCCAGCAATTCTTCTGCCTCAGCCTCCCAAGTAGCTGGGATTTCAGGCACCTGCCACCATGCCCAGTTTATTTTTAGTAGACATGGGGTTTCACCACTTGACCAGGCTGGTCTCAAACTCCTGACCTCAGGTGATCTGCCCGCCTCAGCCTCCCAAAGTGCTAGGATTACAGGCATGAACCACTCAGCCCGGCCAGTACCCCATCTTTCTGATCCAAGGTTTATCTAGGGAAATAGAGTGACATCTGGAGATGTCACGCTAATTAAAAAAAAAAAAAAAAGAAAAAAACAAGAAGTATTGCCAACCACAGAAGTCCCTATCCATGGCTAAGATTCATATTTTATTGTTACCAACTTGACCCAGTTGATCTACTTCATACCACACTAGATTGTATTCCCCAGTATCTAAAATTTAAAACATATAGAACATTTGAAATAATTGTACAGTGGAGGTCCATACACCCACCACCCTAAGTTTTCTATTCATCCATTAATCTGTTTTAATTGTAGCCACTGTTGCTCTTCAATGCTAAAAATTTCAGCATGCATTTCATTAGCTAGAGTTTAATATTTTACAGTTCTTTTTTAAGGTAAAATTCACCTATAGTGAAGTGTACAAAGCTCAGTGCCATTCACCAAGTTCTGACAAATGCAGACATCCATTTAACTCACATCCCTATCAATATATAGATTAAAAATTTTAAAGAATAACAAAATACAGAATATTCCCATCACCCCAGAACATTTCTTCATGTCCCTACCTAGTATATCCTAGCACCAATACCATTCCTGACACAACCACTCCTTTGCTTTTATCCCCACTATACACTAGTTTTGCTTACTGCAGAATTTCTTATCAATGGAATCAAGCGGTAGGTAACTCAGCAAGTTTGTGAGATTCCTCCGTGCTGTTGAATGCCTACGTTTAATTTTATTACTTTTTATTGCTGAATAGTATTCCATTATATAAGTATACTTAATTTGCTTACTCAGTCTTCTCTAGATGGGCATGAGGACTGTCTAGTTTTTGCTGTTATGAATAAAGCTGCTATAAACATTCTCGTATGGGTCTTTTTTTTTTCTTTTTTGACTTATAGGTTACTGCCTAAGAATGTAACTGCTAGATTCTCAGTGCATGTTTAGTTTTATAAAAAAAACTTCTACGCCTTTTCCCAAAGTGGTTGTTCCATTTTACACTCCCACCAAGAATGTATTCTTCACATCCTCACCAATACTTTGTGCAAATTTTTCATTTTAGCCATGCTGGGGGCTGTGCAGTGGAGGCTCTGGTTGGAGCTGGCGGAGACTCACATTTCTATTATTGCCCCCACTAGCTCCAGTCCATCAGAGTAAGGAGCCCTCTCGCCCAAGGATTTTACCTCAGAAGGGGAGGGGGTTTCTATCTCAGTGGTTTATTTCTTCTAAGATCCCAACAGAGGAGAAGAACTTCATCTACTGTTTGTTCAGTTCCTCTGTCTTACTTAGGAGGAAAAGTTTAAAAAAATATCAGATTATCTAACTGAGTCAGGTTGGTTAACTCAAAGTTGTCTTTTGTTTTAGGATATATTTTGAGGCAAAAAGATTCTCACTTCTAAATCCTAGCCACTGTCTCTCTTTCCAGCAACATGTAAAACCTAAACAATATTCAAGAGAAGAAAAGTTCCCAGTACTCAGGCTCAACCTATTTTCCTTCACACTTCCCTAAGAACCATTCTTTACGTGATCATGACCACCCTATCGGGCAGGATTGAAGTCACGGAGGAGGTAACTGCACCTGAACTGAAGCCTCAACCACAGGATGTCATGGCCCTCAGTAGTACAAGCTCCCCTGGCTGGCGGTGACTCTGTGGCGGACTCTGCAGCAGGGCCCGGGCTGCCGCTGGCTCTCCCTCTGCCGTGGGGAGCGGTGAACTCGGCATGCAGCCTCCGCCTTTCCCCACTCACAGCTCCATTCCTCTCCTGGCTCCTGTCCTCTCTTCTTTTCCCCCTCTTCCTTCCAACTCTTCTCAGTTACCTCATAAAACTCATGTCCCCTCATTCTTTCTCTCTCTTGTTCTCTTCCATATGGGAACTAAAAATGTATCCCAAGCTTGCCATGTAACTGTCAAAGTAGTGTGAGTGCCATAATGAAGCGAGACATAAAGAAAAACCAAGACCATCGACATCTAAAGCCCTTGAAAATTCCAAGAGGTCCCTTTCAGAAGCTCCACAAAGGAACCTTCTACTTTCTCATCCCTTCCTAATTAAACTGGCTTTTCCTCAAGTACCAGCATTCTACAGAGACAAAAAACTTTTGTCTTCACTATTGGGTTTCTATTTTAATTCCTAGCATCACAGCAGCATTGTTTTCTATTCCATGGGTTGCAAAGATACAAATGTCAGTTACATTTTAAGTTTTATTGCAACACTACGCCTATGGCAAATCATGTACTAAATGCCAAATAGTCTTAAACTTCTGGAATAAAATCAATTTCTAAATTAGGACTTGCCTTTTTTTTTCTATTTGGTTTTAAATATTTGTTACAAGAATTTCATCTGTAGCATATTTCTATAGATATTTATTAAGATATAATAGTTCCATCCTCAATATCAGTTTTGCAAGTATTACAGGTATGTAAACTTATAAAGTACATACTATACCGACTCCCTTTTTATAGATGAGGAAACTGAGATTCAGAACAGTTTCATAACTCACAATTTTTGTTTGTTTGTTTTTTGTTTTTTTGAGACAGAGTCTCACTCTGTCACCCAGGCTAGAGTGCAGTGGTGTAATCTTGGCTCACTGCAACCTCCATCTCCTGGGTTCAAGTGATTCTCTGGCCTCAGTCTCTCAAGTAGCTGGGATTACAGGCGTGCACCACCAAGCTCGGCTAATTTTTGTTATTTTCTGTAGAGATGCAGTTTCGACATGTTGGCCAGGCTGGTCTCGAACCCCTGACCTGAGGTGATCCATTCACCTCAGCCTCCCAAAGCGCTGGGGTTACAGGCATTGAGCCACCACACCCAGGCAGTAACTCACAGCTATTACAATAAGTGGCAGAGCCTGAATTCACACCTTGGTTTGTTGGCCTCCAGCTGGTACTTTCTCAAGCACCATGCTGTACCTCTCCTCTGTATTGCCTAGTACCACCCAATATACAAAATAAAGCTTCACAGCATGGACTTGAATAGGCCATGATTGTGTGATCCACAACCCCATCATTCTCTGCATCTCTACTATGTTCCTAAAAAATTGTTCAGACTTTATCAGATCTCAGAAGGACAGGGAAAGAGGTTAGCAAAAGTTCAGAAGGCAAAGTAGTAAATCCAGACAGATCTCTAGTAAATTCAGAGCTATTCTGGAAAACAAATTGGTATCTAGTAAAAAGAATCTAGCTATGCAACTAATAATAAGCATCTATTATGCATTCTAAATAGCCCTCACGTGGCTCTGAGTGTCAACACAGAATATGGCTGATAAACCCAGTCTATTCTGCTATCCAAAGTGCTGGGGCATTCCTTACTAATTTGCCCTAATGGTTTTCACACAAGTTCTAACAAGATACCCCCATTCCACAGAGCTTTTGTGGGCTGCGGCACAGTTAAGGGCAAAAAAAAGAGTGAGAGCCCAGATTCAGCTGTAGGAGACAACTCTTTTACAGTGGCACTCCTAGTTCTTCACCTGCTGCTGACACATGAGGCCTGAGTCCACTGACTCTTTCAGCCTGCCACAAATATACGGATTTCATCCTTCTTTCAATAATAGTTTGGTGCCCATGGTGGCAGGCTCCCTAGCCCTCCACTCTACTCCCTTCTAGTTTACCTTCCTGACTTGAAAGACTAGAAATTCAACAACATTTTCAGACTCTCTTGCAGCTAGCATTCCGTATCCAAATTAAGTCCTCCAATTAGGTGTGTTTGCATGAGGTCCAGAAGGCAGAAGCAAAAGAGAAACCCCCTTTCAAGCTTTTTCGCTGAAAAACAAGATCATAAAAAGGTAAGCTAACTTTTTAACAGCATGCTTCTAATGTTCAGTCTCTGACTTCCTAGATGGTGAGAGGCTGTTGAGGCAACTGAAAACAGCAGCTTTTTGAGTGTGGCTTTCTGAACTTTAGACTGCAGCTGTGGGGATATACCTTGAGCCCCTCTTTCCAGTGACAATCTCAAAAGTGGCAGTTCCCTGGAGAGCCAGTCCTGCATTGCCGCAGATCTGCCCCCTGTACTTCCTTTCTCTGTCACCACCATAACCATTAACATTTCTTGTGCATTCACTATGTGGTAGGCACTGTACTAAATGCTTTAAATAAATCATTTCATTTAAACCCCAAAACAACTCCATCAGGAAGGTACTATTAATATCTTTTTTTGTCAGATGAGTTAGCTGTGTTCTGAAAAGGGATAAATTGCACAGGATCAGATCAAAGCTAGTGGTTAAGTAGTAGGTAAAGCTAGAATTCAATCCCAGATCTGCCCTACTGCAAAGCCAGAGCTCTTTTTCTTTAAAGTTGAGGGTCTAAGACATATTAGCAGATTTTAATTGCCCATACACATTATGTTGCTGAAAATGCTGTTCATTCTTTTCCTTTAAACAATATAGACACACAGGCCAGTCTATTTCATGTCCAGATACATCTAGATAGCAAAGAAGTCTAATTAAATAGAAAGCCATTTAAAAATACAAAGGTATCTCTTTGTGAAAGCTTGCCTAAGTCATAATAAGATCATTTTTATGGTAAAAATTTAAGAACTAAGATGAAAGCAGACAGGTCTTTCCATTTGTCTCTGGAAGAACCAGAGCTGGGAGAAGAGACTCACACTTACCAGGTGCTCGGTTAACAGCAAGGTTTCGGAAATGGCTGCCTTTGATCATTTCCACAGATAATCGCCCCGTTGTGGCATTGTACGAGAGCCCCACCAACAGCTCTGGCGCCCCTCCATGAGACAGCGACTGCGTGGATGAAGTACTATCACTGTGAGAAACCGCAGATGGGCTGAGCGGAGACCCTCCACTCTGGAGGGGAAGAACAACAAAGAATCCATTGGCCCACGCTGCACTACTCTCTTTTAGAGAAAGCCGATATTATGTTTGGTGAAATTGTGACCCAATCCCCAATGACTGCCAAAGATGACTAAGGGCGCACTCGGTGTGAATTACAATGGCCCCGGGAGCACAGTCATGGATGAGATCCCTGCATTAGGAACTGACATGTTTGCTTCAAGAGCTGTCTCCATTCAATATTTCCTCTCTAAAGACAAAACGGACAAAGACGTTATTACTAGTGTAAATCAAACCCTCTAAGATACAAGGAGAGTTAATAATACATTCAATATAGACTCAAATTCCCTCCTGTGTAATCTGTGCTTGGATGTTTCTAAGGAACCCCTTCACTCCAGGCCTGAGGTTTGTTTCTGTTCTCTGCAGCTCCTTGATGAATATGGCAATACAGGAGGTGTTGTGTCTTAACTATAAAAGAAACGACCACTGGACATCTACCCCCACATAGAACATTTGGCTCCTAGTACTGCTTAAGGTTGTTAAATACATGCCAGGTGCCAAATTTTGCCTTTTAAAGAAATAACTTACATTACAAATGAGCACTTTTACAACTGTTTGAGAAAAAAGCCAACACATGGGTTGTGGGTCTCAGCGACCTGGCAGGCACCAAGTGAGCCCAGGAGAACTTGCGCTTTCTGTCATGTTTATTCATGGGCACGCTTCTCCTGAGCACCTACCCTTCCCCACCAGGCACGGGCACATCAGGAAGAGGAGCGCAAAATTGAGCAGGACACTGATTGTCACTCAAGGCACGGGAGTAGCAATCAGCCCTGTAGGGGCAGGCAATCCTGTCCCCCTGAAACACCATCTCTTCCACCAGAAACAAGGGCATTCGATTTGGCTTAACCTTTTCTTCTCAATGTCTAAAATCATTTCTTCAAACTCCTGACCAGAAACTCAATAATCAGAACCAACAAAAGGAATCAAATATTCTGTCCATCTGCAGGAAAATATCCTGTTTACCAAAAACCACAGACATCTCGGCAGAGTGCCACCCCCTGCCCCGCCGCCCCGGAGGCTTTATGGAACACAATTTGTAAACGGTAGGGCTAGGTGGTTGTGATAGATGCCTTACAGACCCTACTGTCTAGAAGATAAGAATTCAACAATGAAATATTTGCTTACTTTTCAGTGAGACTCACTCCCACTCCAGTGCTTCTATAAAAGCTGTGGCACCTGTCACTCACTGCTTGCCTCTCCCATCAAATTCTGAATCCGTATAAATCTCTCAGTCCCTGGTGCATAGCCTAATGTCTGGCACATAACTATGCTCAACAAAATGAAAGATTTTCACCTGCAAAGTTCTTTTACACTAGCTCATTTTCCCCATTCAACTCTGTGCCCCCAGCACACAGCATAGGGCCTAGCAAGCAGAAATATGGGTGTGATCATCCCCATTCCCCAGCTCTATCATGCAGGATCCCTCCTGATCTCCTGTGCATTCTGTTCTCCATCACCTCAGATGTGCTTTACTCAGATATTAAGAAAAAAGGGAGATCTGAGCAGAGATGAGACATCATCTGGCTTCTACTTTAAAAGGCTCATTCTGGCTCCCACGTCCAGAAGAGTCTGTAGAGGCAAAAGCAGAAGTGGAAAGACCACCACTGAGCAGCTATTTCAGTAATCCAGCAGAGAGCCAGGTTCTGGCTGTACTTGAAGATAGAGCCCATAGGATTTCAGGTGGAAAACAGAAAAGTCACAGATGATTTCTGAGATTTTTGAACCCAGCAATTGGAAGAATGAAACTGCCTTTAAGTAACATGGGGAAGACTGCAGGTGGAATAGATTTAGGGAGGCAAAAATCAGGATTTCAAGCCTGAAGATGTTAATTTTGAGACATCATTGGACATTTAAGTAGATGAACCTGCCACCACTACAGTCCAGCCTTTCTGTCTCCTTTGTTCTTCTTCAGATATGACAAGCTTCCTCCCTCCCCCGGCCACCCCACATCCTGACTGCTTGCTTGTGCTGTTCTCTCTGTCTGGAACTCTCATCCTCCTCACATCACCAGCCTCGCTCTCTCGATGCTGTGAGTTCTGGTGTTTCATCACCACCTCAGAGAAACTTTCTCTGATCCTCTAAACAAGAGCAGCCTATCACTCTCTCTCCTTGCCTACTTGGCCACCACTAGACTGCAAGCTCTCCAAGTGCAGAGGCATCGCCTGCTTAGTTCTTTCCTGCATCCACTTTGCCTGTACCATAACTGACAGTAAACATCTCTGAATGAATGACTGATTGACCCCAAAGCCTAGAGAGCTCCCTGATCTGTTAACATGGTTTTGTAAAAGGAGATGGGCATACTACATGACATATAACCCACAGCAGTAGTGAGCTGCCCATCCTGTAGACATGTAAATTATGACACCCTTCCTTGAAACTCTGGGGCAAGCAGGGAAATGGGGTATGAGGGAAGACTGTACTAATACAAATGAAAGGTTTCGGAGGCAGCTGAAGCTGTGGGCTGCTATCTCAGTCTGCCCCAGCATACCAGTGAAGAACCTTGTCCAGAAAGTCCCATCTCTGAGATTCATCATGATGCAGATTGGGGGTAGGAGGAGTAGGATCAGTTGTCCACAAACCAGAAGGCCAAGCCACCTTCCCTGTTCTTCTCCATGCCCTCTACCACACTGCTACTATCTTGTCCTAAAATGGACAGGGCATTTATCCATCAGGTTATCAGGAAGACAGGCATGAAAGACTCATTGTACCATGAAGTGCAAATCATGGCTTACAAGGGTGAGGAGAGCCAAAAGGAAAATTAAATTCAAGTCTCTGAATTCACAGACTGAATGTACTAAATCAAGGGCTAACAATCCCAGGTCTTCGAACACACCACATCATTAGCAGCACCATTGAACATACTCACACTTATATTACTTCTTGGCTCCAGAACCAGAGTCACTTTCATTTCCCCTTCTGGGTGCAGGTGGCTGAGATAGAATAGTTTCTCTCCCATCATTCTCTCTCGGGTCATCTTCCGGGCAGCGTACAGGCGGAAGCGGACAGCACAGGCAGCCACGTCTCTGGGCTCCAGCTTGGCGAAGGTGACCTTCTCCTTGAAGACGGGGTTGGGCCCTCTCTGTATGTTCGTCCTGCCCCTCTGTTTCTTACCAGGCAGCAGCACTACATGAACTTGCCAGGAGTTGACACCACTTCGGTCCTTATCTGGGAGGCCCTGTGCCCTCACAATGGTCACTGTGAGCTTCTGGCTGGAGGCTCTATATTCAAAGATGACATCTAGGTCACCACACTTTGAGATGGGCTCTGAGACTCCGGATGGCACCTGCAAATTGGTCCTGTCCTGTTCCTGTTGCAGGCAGAGGAAACAATTAGAAACGGAAATGATGAGACCCAATTACATTTTGGCCAGTTGGTGCTCCTTTGTGCTCCTTCAGAATCCCTGCTTTCTAACTGCCAGTGTATTCCCTCTATATCAGACAGGTCTATTTACTGGTCTGTCGCTGCATTAAACTGTGAATTCTTTGACGGCACAGTGCCTAGCATATGGCGCGCCTTCGTGAATGTTTTTGGAATGGATAACTAAAGCTTTTATATTTTGCAAAGTGTTTTCATATACACTGCCTCTCAAAAAGCACAATTGCCCAGGATCATTGAAACCAACTGAGATGCTAAATTTAAATTAAGTCAACAGGCAATTGTCCATAGGAGACTTTTCCTTGTGTCCCTAAATACAGATGGTTGAGCCTGAGCCTGTTCTCCACAGGCAAGAGTTTTCCACAGACAAGAATTTTGATGGGAGTCCCAGGAAGGTGATGCTTCAGTATATTTTCAATCTACGTGAGAGAAAAGGTTTAGGGCTGAGCTTCTCAAACTTTAATGTAGACCTAAATCATCTGAGGATTCTGACTCAGTAGGTCTGGAGTGGAGCTTGAGATTCTGCCATTTCTGGGACGTGTGCAAGGGATGTTGATGTTACTAGCCTCGCCTCACACTTTGAGCAGCAAGGGTTTAGGAGGACACCTCCACAGCCCTTTAGTAAACAGCAACACGGAGCCTGGAGCCAGAACATCTAAATTGAAATCATAACTCTAGCACTGACTAGCTTTTTTACCCTGGCCAAATAGACCAGTCTCTCTGTATTCAAGCTTAAAAATGCACATTAATGTGCCTGCTTGCTGGTGTGTTGTTGTGAGGTTTTCATTGATGTGAAAATACCTGGCTCAGGCCAGACTGCATCAATATCTATTCCCACCACTGAACTGGTGCTACCTATTCTCAAACACACATCTCTCTTTATGGAATGTCACCCTTGGGCAGCAATTTACTTGCAGCCACTCAGATCTGATGACCTTACTGGGAAAACTGAGCTGAACTGCATTTATTATAATGAACCACCCCACTAACAAATTATAAATCATGTCAAAAATAATTCTGTTTTCCTCTGAAGGCATGATCCTTACCTGTAACTCAACTTTGAACTGATTCTTATTGCAAACCAGTTCTTATTTATGCAATTGAACACCAGACCTTGCTAAATTAGAGATCTCATTTCAAATTATAATAAAATGCCTCAAAATATGCATCCATCAGTGAAACTTTCCCACATAGTCTGGGTGAAAGTTCATGGTTCTCTGGGTTCATATTTCCCTAGGAAGCCCAGGCCTACTATTTACTAGCTCTATGACACTGGGCAAGTTATTTAATCCTTTCCATGTTCTATTTTCCTCAACTGTAAAATGAAGATGGTACCTTCTGTGTAGGGATGTTGTAAAAGGTAGAGGACTTGACAGATAGTAGACATCTAATAAATACCCTTTTCTTTTAAGATTCAAATTAGCCTACAAGAAAATTTAGATTTCTTGTAAAATAAGTGAAGCTTCTTATATCCTTTCCTCTGAGCATGCAATCATGCGTGAGTGTTTCTATTCAGAGGTACTTAGTTTCAAGTGATAAAAGTGGTTGCTATAGAGACTTTTGAATACAACTGACTGGTGTATATATATTAGAAGCAAGTCTCCAAGGATTTAGGCCAACTCAAAAATCAAGTCAGAATCTTCTCTCAAACTCCCTTGTCTCTTCCTAAAACTCCCATCTATTTTAGCCTACTCTTGTTCATCTCTGTATTGCATTTCTGACCATAAGTAATAATAGCTAACATCTACTATGCTGTTTCTTATGCCAAATACCATATCAAATCCTTTACAGGCTACAAAAACTGGCTCTTAAACACTTCAGATCTTCTTGGCCTTACCTCATGTTCCATGTTCCCCTAAGGCACAGCCTATCTGGGCTCTAAGTAGTTTCAGTCTGGAACAATTCAATAAAGTCTTACCTTCTACCCACACAATATAATTCTCATCTCTTATCATTGGTCCTTCTGTTGACCACCAAGGCTTAGACAGCTGCAGAATCCTGCTTGATACTAATATATGTAAAGTCTACTTTTTGCTCCGTAGTCAGTTGTCCTATCAGTTCACACAGCTTCTTGGAGTGTGGACACACAAGATCAAGCAATTAGCCATACTGAGTGGTGGCCAATTCAACTGTGTATTCTCATACTTGATCTCCCTTTTTCCCTGCCTTACTTCCCTTGTCTCGCACTTTTGTTCCCTGGGGTTGCACTCCCAAAGTAGAGAACAAAGCCTTTACTTAGGCTCTGTTTTTTTGAGGAACCCAACTAAGAAACATTATCTTTTTGAATATTTACATCAATGTAATGAGGTAGGTATTTTAATATCTTCATTTTATGAAGGAAGAAACTAAAGCTTAGAAAGACTAAATAACACGCTCTTTCCCCACAAGCCCAGATCATATTCACAGACAAGATTATCCAGGACTCATTCCCTGGCAGTTTGAGTCCCGGGCCTGCCTTAACTTGTATTCAATACTCAAAATCCCAAAATCCCAAACCTTATTTTGAACCATATGGTCTCCTTTCTTCTTCCCCAAACCTTCAGGCATAACAATTTTTATTTATATATATACACACACACACACACACACACATATATATAGAGAGAGAGAGAGGGAGAGAGAGAAAGCATGCACGAGAGAGAGAGAGCACAAGATGAAGAGGGGAGAAGACGGAAGGTGGGGGTTGGAATCACACTATCTGTGGTTTTTACATCCTTTGAGGCCCCTGCTCTTAATGTTAGTTAATAGCTCTTAGTTTTGTCAACTTCAATGCCAAGGTAAAAATATTTTAGTGAATGAGGAACTCTCTCCACTTACGTATCAGGCTATCTCTTCAGATAAATGCTCACTGCACCTGCAGGTTTCTAGGAGAGTCCTGAGTAGAGCTCCTGACTGTCGTAAGAATGCCTCTGAATAAGGCACAGATCCTGCCAATGGCTGGGCTTTGGATAGGCCAATTCAAGCTGTGGCCATAAAAACTGGGCTTTGTGGCCCCTGCCTGGGTTGATTTGAGAAAAAGATTTGTGAATGTTGGTATTTTCATAGCAATTAATTATTTCAATACACTTTACCTCTCACTAGGCAACTGAAGGAGCTCCTCATGTGGGTACTGTTAACACCACTAATCCATCTGACCTTCCTGCAAGGTAAAAATCTCTCCATTCTTATCCCCATTTGGCAGATTTTAATTAACTTCTCAAGGCCAACCAATTAATCAGTGGAAAGCAGAGATGAAAAGTGGGACACCTGTCTCCCTGTGTGCTCAAAATCACCAGCCACACTCCCATTGTCTTTCCTGCCAAGCCCTGGGTCTGCAGGCAAAAGCCAACGGCCTTTGCCAGCAGAGAAAAGCGGAGCTCAAAAATCCATCCGCCTAACAGGTAGTCACACTGCACGACCGGTTTCCTTCTGAGACAAAATAAACGATTCCTTGAGCTCTAATATCCTGGGCTTTTCCTTAAGATGAGAATACTTGTGTCAAATTGTCAAAACCCATGTATGTTTAAAGATTTTCTGTCAAATTGAAAGCCTTTCTGTTTTAGTAAGATAGTGTTGATGTCATCTGTGTGGCCTAAAGCAAACAGGCCTACAATATGTTCCTGATGCCAGATACACAGGGGAAGACAGAGTTCTCAATACAGCTAAGAGGCAAATAAATCAATTCTTAAAAGGCAAGCTAAGCCTGCAAAGCAGGCAGTTACGGGAACTGCCTCCGTGTTGGATTTGAAGTTCTACTGTAGGAGCACCAAATTACAGTTTTTTCTCAAAATAGATAGGAGGTTGAATGGAGCACACAGAGATGTCTGGGTATTTTTGGAGTCTGAGAACATTTAGTACCCTCAATACCGAGTCTTCTATTAAAGCTCCAGCAGGCAGGTAAATGGGAGGTGACCTGGAGAAGGCACTTCCAAGCCTCATGGCACAATCACCAAGGAGACAGAGTATCAATAGGCAGGCAAATCGTTTAGTCTATTTTGGTTTTGGGTGAGAGATTCAAAGCATTTTTTAAATGTTAGTGTGTGGGATTTAATATGGCTTGATAGTAAACTAATGGGTAAGCAGAGTTTTTTCTTTTTTTAAACAAAATTTATAAAGTTAATGGCTTTGGGTGCCTCTATATGAAGGGCTGCTTTTTAACAAGCCACAAACCACATATGTGAGCTACCATTTAGGTCCTCAGCAGAAACACCTACACAGGGGCACGTATATGTGTGCATACCCCCACTTAGATACTACCTACATGCACCAATGTGTTAGCAGTAAGGCTTGGAAACAGGGTTTCCTGTGATTTTTTTTTTTTTTTTTTACCTTGAGCATTTAGTGTGTGTGACACTCCAAGTCCTAACAAGAGATGCATTCTGTTTATTTTCTTAAATGGATGCTAATAAAATCCATTTACCTCTCTCCTCCTTCCTTCATCCCTGCAAATTATATTAAAGGTTTATATATGTATATGACTTATTTCATCAAAATTAATTTCAAATTAGGTATTAAACGCCATTCCTTAATGCCTTCCAATGTCACAGAATCATGATAGGAGGGATCTATCTAATGGAAAAATAACTGTAAGGGCCAGTAAAAGGAAACAATTTGGTAAAATCCTTATCACAGTGCCTGGCATACATTAACTGCTCAATAAATTGTAGCTACTACCATCATCACCTCCAGCCATATCTCTGGATTGATTGTTACATTTATTCTGGACTAAGCTTTAATTGAAAAAGAACTTTGGAAGAAGTATCTTTTATCAGAGATTTACTACGAAAAGCAGTGTCAATGGCCAGAGGGCCATTACTGATTAATGCTGTTTCCTAGGCCTTCAGTTAAATTCAAAGCTAACAAATATATTCACAGTGCAACAGCCACATCATCATACCTTGTATAATTTCACTTGGAAGGCCATATCATTTTAGTTCCATTTTCAAATAACTTTCATATCAAATAATCAAAACTTGAGATTTGGGCTAAATAAAAATAGACTCCACTTAATTGAAACCATGAAGTAAATAAACCAGTCTCTCTAAAGAACTGAAAATTCCATTATTTAAAATTAAGCCTGTAAAAAGCCTTTATGTAAAAGAAAAGCCTGGCTGTTCCTGGATCCATTCTGTCACCATTCCTCTTTTTCTTCCTTTTTTAAAACCATTCTTCCTTTTTTTCCATTTTGAGAGATAGTTATGATTCTGTTATTGACGTGCATGGGATTTTGGTCATCTGAACAAAAATTTATTGCAGATAAAGGTAATGCTTCCTTTCTGGAAATTTTTTTTTTTTTAGTGAGATGAGGAGAAAGGATCGTGGAAAGAGGGGAAGGGGAAAGGGAACCAATGAAAGAATGAAAAACAAATAACTTGCCTCTGGACTCCACATGGAGGAGCTGTCAGTGGCATAGGAATCTTCAAATCCCCGGCTATTAAAAGCTGTCTCCATCTCCAAGCTGCCCTCTGTGGATTGGCGCCTGAGGCTTTGGACCACATTGGACTCTTGGTGAGATGTGCCATGGTGTTTGGTATCCCCCCTCTCACATGGGGACTGTGAGTGAGCAGGGATGTGGTCATCTTCACCATAGGAGAGATTCTCAGAATAACGCCGTTGGCTGGCTCCATCCAAATCTAAATTTGCAATAAGAAAACTGTTTCAAATGCATTATTTTTAATACCTTTTTACCTAGAGAAATTGAGTAATTGCAGTCACAACAATCAAGATTGCGAAAACAGAACCCATACCAATAATACCTGCAGAAACATAATTCCATCCATACAGTGAAGAAACTTGATCCATAAAATGAAAAAGAACATTATCTCATTATGGGGGGTATCAGAAGGTT
This sequence comes from Theropithecus gelada, assembly GCF_003255815.1. Taxonomy (NCBI): domain Eukaryota; kingdom Metazoa; phylum Chordata; class Mammalia; order Primates; family Cercopithecidae; genus Theropithecus; species Theropithecus gelada. The sequence continues at coordinate 63,443,142 of NC_037675.1, read as the reverse complement.
TAATATTTTTTAAATATGAGTGTAGAGAATGTATATTTATGTCAAAAGGATAAAATGGACACAGCATTTTGCTGGAGCTAATGACCACAAGACTTCTGCAATGGATCTAGAAAGCAAAAAGAGTCGTCTAATATGAAGATCATATGGTCTCCCAACCTTACCATGCTTCCTTTTCTCTGCAGTGTTTACTATATTCCCCTCTGCTCAAAAAGCTTTGGTGACCCTACCGAGTAAAAAGTTCTCTCCTTGATTCATGGTCTTGGATTGATATGATCTGAGTTTAAATTCTGTCTCTGCCATAAGAATTTGAACAATATTCAAATTCTCTGAATCTTTGCTTCTTTATCTAAAAAATGATAAAAGCCATCAGAAGATCACTGTGGACACATGAAATAATATTCACCTGGCAGCCAGCAGGCCTTCCATAAATATTAGCCTTGCTTACATGCCTGGCCCGAACTGGCCTCATCCAGCCCATCCAACCCCATTTTCCACTGCTTCCCAAGTGACCATGCCTCATTCCTCTGGTCTCACCCGTTTATGAAAATGCTAGCTGTGTATTTCTGCTCACAGTGCCCCTCAAACCCTCCCTGTGTCTGTCCTCTCTCCCCATACAAAGCGCCAACAACTCCTGAGCCTTCCCTGCCTCCTTCAGTCTCCACACTTTTCTCTCTCAGCACTCCTCACCTCAATTCTTCCCCTTTTGTCTTCCTACATGTCAAGGTTGTCCTCAGATGGTCAGGAAAAGCTGGCAGGATCTTCTTAAGAAATAGCTGCCCCCACTATTTGCCTCCCACGCCCAAAGAGAAATTGAAGATCTCTTATCTCTTTGGCCTCTTTTCTCCTCCAGCAGACCCCATCCCAGGATGAAAGAAAATTAGAGATTTAGACAGGACAAGGGAGTGGGTTGGCAAAGTCTATGTCATAAAGCTCTTACATATACATCGTATGGTAGCAATTGTGTTCCCTCGTAAGCCTGATACCTCAGCTATTAATAGAATGTAAGCTCCTGGATGGTACTAAGCCACATACATCTACTGCATAGTCTTTATCTGCCAGCGGGTTATCACTAACCCTTCAGAGAACTTAAAAGTCTAGGTAGGTAATAAACATTGAAAGCAGCCAGGTATGCGGCAATATGAGTGTTGGTGACAGGGATTCACCAGAGTATATAACCCATGTATAGTAAGCATTCAAACTTCAAAAACATGTTATCAACCAGACCATATAAAAACATCTTCAGGCAGATCCTCGGGGCAGAACTTCAGACTCCTGATTTGGGGTTTTGTAAAATCACAGCAGGCCATTGAGAAAGTTCCCTATCTTCTTTGTTATCCTAAATTATTCAGTTCAGACCCCTTAGACACACTTTTATAGGACATCACAACATTTTTACATCCAGACTTTTGGTTATTCGGCAAACATACTAAAAACAGGCCACACAAAATGACAGAACAAGGAAAACTCCACATGCAAAAACCTACAACATAAAGCAGGATTGTCTTCTAAGTCTCTAATTAGCACACCCATTCCTCACATATACGAACAGTAAAATGTCCTATTAAACAGTGGGTCATCCATCAACATGTGTAGAACCCAGCAGGATTTCAGCACAAAATTTTACTTTACCAAGAAATTACCCCCATAAAATTGTCTCATGACTTTAACTCCTACGGTGATAATACCAAGATCAGTAATAAGAGAATTTTCAAAAGCTACATTAAGCCTTGAAAAGCTATTCATAACTGAAAAACATAAGAATGATATTAACGTAACAAACCATTTTCCATGACAGACAAGCAAGGAATGAATTAGCAAAGCAAATCTGGGGTACAAGTCAAGTCGCGAGGAGGAGGAAAAGGAAAGGTGATTCACCTTTCCATAAAGCAGTCTTCCCGTGCCTTTAAATTAAAGAAGATCATGTCACCTTCAACACACGCACAAAAGTAATTGCCTGTTGTCAGAGAAATGTATCCTGGCTTCTCAGAAATTATAGGCCATAACTATGTCACGTCAACCAAATTTATTTTAACAGAGAAATTCTTCCACTTGCTTAGTCCATACCCCACTTTGATAGAATAAAACTCCATTATTCAAATACATTTTTCATACTCCCAAACCTCTTTCCCTGATCGCCACCCAAATACAAAGACTTCTGCTTACCATCTGTGACGGCAAGTTTTATGTGTCAACTTGGTTAGACTCTAGGCGCCAATTATTCAATCAAACACTAAATCTAGGTATTGCTGTGAAGGTATTTTATAGATGTGATTAATCAGTTGACTTTAAGCAAAGGAGATTATCCTACATAAGCAGTCAGCTGAAAGACCTTAAGAGAACTGAGGTTCCCCTGGAGAAGACATTTAACCTAAGAACTACAGCTTCAGCTCATGCCTAGAGTTTCCCCCTACCTTTCTGCAACCTGTTCTGCAAATATGGGGGCTGTGTATTTCTGTTACCTAGCCAGCCACCACCTTCATATAAACCAGTTCTTTGCAATGAATCTCTTGAGGTACACACACACACACACACACACACACACACACACACACACACCCCTGCATGTGCATGTGTTTGTATGTACATGTACATTCTGTACGTATATGTATGCATATAATCCTGCTGGTTCTAGTTCTCCAATTGAACCATGATGGATATACCATCTCAAACAAAACTAAGTACACATTCTGGAGACAATTGATCTGGTTTTGAGGACACCAGGGTAATAATATCTAGCTTGTAGGAAACATCCTCAGAATAACTATTCCATAAGCAAAAATAAGGTTACTGCTAGGAAAAAAAAAAAAAAAAAGCCCCAGGAAATGGACTAATATTCTGCAACTAACCTTTCATGCCTAAAGACCTTGCATACAGGCCTCCAATCCAGACCACTTAGACCAAAAACCCTCTTTAACACTATCAGGAATCCAGTGACAGTGTGCAATAACATTAAATCAGATACACAGGACAAAAGAGAACTTGCCTGGAATATGGTTCCAAATAGCCTCACCACAGAATCTAGAATGAAGGATTTCACTTAAGATGAAATATGAGACAACCTACCAATAGCTCATTCATGTTTCAGATTTTACTTGGATTTGGCCCTTTAATTTCACTGTCCAACACTTTTGAATGCATTTTTAAAGTGGAAGAACTGTTTCTACAACTACATTTGGTCTTACAAAACAAGTTTTACAGTGGAATAAAACAGCTAAATAGAGAACAGGCATACCAAAAAATTCCTCTCTGGGCTGCATGCTTAATCTTTTCATGATTCTTTACCACTGAAAAACATCCACTGATATAAAGATGAACAAAAAAAAAAAGCAAGCAATAAAAAATATGTTAACATTTCCATGGCATCTGGTAACCTAAAATTTGGCATGTGGCTCTTTCTATGAAAATCCTGCTGATTTTCTTCAAAATCTACAGGTACTTCATTCAATGTAGTAGATTTTTTTTCCTCTTTAACCTTTTCTATCACCATCTGTCTAAAATTCAGAATTACCAGTTAGGACAAGAGATAATTTGTTGCTCATTCCAGGAAGGATAAGGGTTAGAATGGTTGTCAGAACTCTCAGAATATCAGCCATTTGTGTAAATCAGAAGCCAGACACTTGGGCTTTGGGGAAATGGGGCCATTAGCTTTAGGATTAAACAAGCTGTTCTCAGGGAATCAACTGCTATTAACTTTCATTAGCTAACATTTGCCCTCTCAATGGAGAGAAAGGAATGCTGTGATGTAACATCAGAGAAAGAGAAAAGTCAAGAGAGGGGGTGGGGAAACGACAGTGTCTGCGGCCACTGATGTTGTGGTTCGGTTATATAAGGCCTTTATTTATTAATTTACCTTGAGCTAAAAAGAATGGCAATAAAATACATTATGTTGGTTTATGCCAATAAGTCAGACCACATGACAGATAACAAGTTATTCCTGCTGAAAATTAGGGGTCTTTTTGTTAATTCTAGCTCTTTAATTCTTTATTCTGTCTGCATGTCCTGTGCTCATCCTCAAATCAAAATGTCTCCTTTTTTATCTTCTCTCAATTTCTGCACCCTCCTTTTTGTCTGTCTGGGTTTGAAAACATGGAACATCTACAGCTATGCCCTCATTTGACTGACCACCTTCCCAAAAGGAAAGAAGGAAAGGTTAGAGAGCTCAGGTAAGTGAGATCAGGTCATGAAGGTGGGTGGCAGAGCATTTTCTCTTGCTTTTTTACCAAATACACGTCACAGACCCTTCCCTGTTACGATGGCTGTGTCTATTCAGGGCTCTGGGCATAAAGGAGTCAGACAGATACTTTGACCTTTGCTTGGGAAACCACAAAGAACTAGTGTATTGTTCTGTTTGCATCCTCTCTCCAGGTTACTTTGGGTCTATATTAGAGAGGGGAAGAGGACCTATAACAAGGTCTGCCCACCATCCCAAGCTGGCCACCCTACCTTTGAGTATCCCCTCCCCTTTGTGAAATGTAAATTTAGGAAGATAATGCTGGAGAATGACATAAGACTTTGTGCTTACCCAGTAATTTTCATGCAGGTGGGGTGTGTAAGAAACTACAGGGACTGAGGGTAAGGATAAAGGGGCATGTGCTGTTTGAAAAAGGTTATTTAATATTATTACACTACTTTTTTTTATTTGAAAGATAAAAATACCCATTGCTTTCATAATGCAAACTAATTAGAAGAAAGGCTTCGAAATATCTTCTGGAGTTATATAGATATATGGAAAACTTATTTTATGATTCTAAATGGGAGAAATGGCACAGACTCTCAACGTCAGTGGACAGGTACATGAAATTTTTGTGTTTATCAAAAGGGAACAAGATTTGCTAAGCTCAATAAATACTATTCTAAATTTAGGAAGAAGTGGCCGATAAGAAAGAAAGGGGTCCCACAACCTAGTATCGAGACCCACGCAGTTCTGATCCATTCCTTCTCTCAACCCTCCTGCATGGCAGTCCCCTTGGGAGGTTTAAAGCAGCCCCTTTGCTCCATGTGCTGCATCCTGTCTCATTTTCTTTTCCTTTCCGGACTCTCAGATGCAGAGTGCGGAGGCTGAATAACTCGGATGTGCTCTTACCATTGGCCATCCCTGGTCTAAAGAAAGGGTGTCAGGCAAAGAATACCTTCGCAGGCAGATACTTCTGTGCCATCTTCTCCGTGTGTCAACAACAAACGGCTGAATTTTGGTTTCTGCTCCAATCCTGTCTGCTTTCCTTTCTCAGATGTCACTGAACGGAAACTCTGGGACCGGGACACGGAAATCTCAAATTGTTTGATCACCTCCTCGTCACTGTCGGAAGATGTGGACAGCTCTTCGTCATCCCCAAAGCTGTTGACTGGGAGTAAACAAGAGCCATGAGTCTCCTGTGTGGCCTATGTGCTCGAATACAGAGATAGACTCTCCGGGAAAACAGAAGAGAAGAACATGGACAATAAGCTTGAACAAAGGCACGCTCAAACTGGATAGAAAACAATGTAAAGCACTTCTGCAACACAAATTTGAATCCAAAGAAAAGAATGCTCCTGAAGGCAATCAGAAATACGGTATAAAGCTAGAACCCAACAGAAATCATTGGGACACCCATAGTCATCATAATGAACTCTCATGTTGAGCCAGGCAGCCCTGCTAATTTGTTATGTTGCTTAAATGTATTCATAACTGGAAACAGAATGTATATCAGCACATTTGCCTTATATGCAGTTCTAGTCAACGACCATGGGATGTATGCTCTTTATCTCATTTATTAAAACACACATAGCCAATCCCTACTTCGGAGAAGGAGTATCTACAACACGATTTTCCAAAAGCTTTCCAGTTTTGAGGAGAGTCCACCCGGCGCAGTGGCTCATGCCTGTAATCCCAGCACGTTGGGAGGCCAAAGTGGGCAGATCACTTGAGGTCAGGGGTTCGAGATCAGCCTGCCCAACATGGTGAAACCCTGTCTCTACAAAAAAAATACAAAAATTAGCCAAGTGTGGTGTCAGGTGCCTGTAATCCTGGCTACTCGGGAGGCTGAGGCAGGAGAATCACTTCAACCCAGGAAGCGGAGGTTGCAGTGAGCTGAGATTGTGCCACTGAACTCCAGTCTCGGAGACAGAGTGAGACTCCGTCTCAAAAAAAAAAAAAGAAAAGAAAAGAGACTCATTGTGTGTGTGTGTTTTAACCCATTGAGAAATTTTCTGAATCTTTCTCAGCATCAACAATCCAACCTTTGAATTATTGATTTTTAAAAATAAGTTGTATATATTTGAGGTTTACAACATGAGGGTATGGGATACATACAGATAGTAAAATGGTTCCTATAGTGAAGCAAATTAACATATCTATCACCTCGCATAGTTACTTTTTTGTGTAACAAGAGCAGCTGAAATCTACTTATTCAACAAAAGTCCCTAATGACATACAGTTTCATTCACTATAATCCACATCTTGTAGGTTAGATCTGTAGACTTGTTCATCCTGCATATCCATTTTGTATACTTTGACATGCATCCCTATTCCTGCCCCCTGCCCCTTGGTAACTGTTTTATTCTGTTTCTGTATATTTGAACTTTTTTTTTTTAGATTCCACATATAAGTGAAATGACGCACTATGTCTCTTTCTGTGTCTGGTTTACTTCATTTAGCATAATGTCCTCCAGTTCCATCCATGTTAGGGCAAACGACAGATCTTGTTTTTTAAATTGTTTTTTCATTGTCAATATAAAAATCTCCTTCCTTTCTAAGGCATATTTATGTACCACAATTTCTTCATCCATTCGCCCATTGACGGACACTCAGGTTGTTTCCTTATCTTCGCTACTGTGAATAATGCTGCAGTGAGCATGGGAGTGCAGATATCTTTACGAGGTAGTGATTTCAGCTCCTGAGGTATATACCCAGAAGACGGACTTCTCGATCATATAGCATATTGTTAATTTTTTTTCTTTTTTCTTTTCTTTGAGACAGAGTCCCACCCTGTCACCCAGGATGGAGTGCAGTGGCGCGATCTCAGCTCACTGCAACCTCTGCCTCCTAGGTTCAAGCAATTCTCGTGCCTCAGCCACCACAGTAGCTGAGATTACAGGCATGCACCACCATACCCAGGTTTTTTTGTTTGTTTGTTTAAGTAGAGACAGGGTTTCACCATGTTGGCCAGGGCCTCCCAAAGTGTTGGGATGACAGGCGTGAGCCACCATGCCCAGCCTATTGTTAATTTATTTAGGAACCTCTATAGTGTTTTCCATAACAACTGCAACCATGTACATTCCCATCAACAGTGTGCTAGAGTTCCCTTTTCTCCATACCCTCACCAACACACGTTGTCTTTTATCTTTTTGATAACAGCCCTCCTAATGAAATACCCTTTGAATTATTCATACACTTTTCCCACACCTTGATATACCAGCACACGGGCCCTCTTTCAGTTTCTCCAACAGGCCGAGATTGTTCTTGCTGTTGAGCTCTTTGACTTTGTTGTTCCTTCTGCCTCCCCCAGGTGTTTACATGTCTGGCTCCTTCACATCGCAGGTCTCAGCTTGACTGGCACTTCATCCTACAGTCCTCCCTGAACATCCTCCCTTAAGTAGTTGTCTTCATAGCACTAAGCTTTAGTTCTCTGTTCTCCCCTATAACTTCCATGAAAATAAGAATATTTCCTATTTTGTTAACTGATGTCTCTCAATATGTAAAACAATGCCTGCTGCATAGTAAGTAGTTCATAAACACTTGTTAAATATTGAATGACTTGGTGAATACCCAGAGTTCTCCTAAGCCTGAGTGTATATCCATGCACTCACACATACACACACACACACACACGGTTCTCCGTGCTTAGAATACTCTTCTCCAGCCCCTATATACACTAGTCAGGAATCTAACTCATCACTGAGGTCTCAGCTTAGACATCACTTCTTCCAGAAAGTCCTTCCCTGACCTCTTACATCAGGTTAAGACCTCCCTGCATGTGCTGTAAAACAATTTTCTGTTCTCTCTTGTCAGTGCTCCCTCCCATGCCATGGCAGCATTACCTATCTAACTGCAAATTGCCCCACCTAACCTGCATATATACCATGAGGGTAAGGAGCACATCAGACTGCCCACCTTTGCATCCAGGCCCTATCTCCAAGCCAGGCACACAGCAGACTACTCTGTAAATATTTGCTGAATGTGAATTGGAAACCACAAATAATGGGGAATAATTTTTAATCATTTTATATCCCAAAGTCACATAGTGATTCCAGAGAAGAACATGGTTGTTCATTCACAGATGGGTCCTGAAGATCACTTCTGAATCAGAAGCCAGGAAGGAATAAAAAGCCATATTTCAAGTGAGAGAAAATACTTTTAAACACCAGCCTGGTCAAAACATGTATTCTCTGGCTTGTCTGAGAGCTGACATTCCTGGGGTTCTCTGGAAGACTAGCAATAATAACACACTTACTGAGTGCTCATTATGCGTCAGGCACTGTCATAAGTGCCTTACACATAAAACCTTTATGATTATTTCCATTTTTCCAAGTAAGAAAATTGAGGCAGAGAGAAGTACACAGCTGGCAGAAGATCACACTGCCAATTAAGAGCAGAACCAAGATCTGATTTAAAGCAGCCAGTCTCTAGCACCCACATTTCTAATCAGAGTGCTGGAGAATCAGAGAGAGGCGGTGGAAAGAACTCTCACTCTGTGTACTCACGTTAACTAGTGGAGCTCCTGTGGCCAAGTCTCTTAACCTCTCTTATGCCTTGTTTTTGGATCATGTTAAAGGTCTGGATCATCTCCCAGGTCTTTTCTAGCTCTAAAATTCTCCAGCTCCAAACTTCCCCGACACGCATCAACATTTGATTTGTTTTTTACTGATCTTCTCTTTCATGGAGCAGCTTCTCCAGGAACGTAAGAGTACATCTTTGTCATCTCACTTACTCTACTGGCTGCATCTAACACCATAGCAGGACCTGAAAACCTAAGTGTCAGAAGAGACTAGATTTCTCAGCATTACTCCAATAAGCTATGCAAATACCATCCCATCAGAAAACCACCATAATGACCAGTCTCTTCATGCCTCCATGTGCTGGGCATAGCACTCTAGGATGGGATGGACCATTGCAAATAGGCGAGATCCAGGGACAACAGGAACAAAATCAAACTACTTCCACCTTTAGAGTATAGGACCAGCTAAGCACCTGGGGAGATACATGCATGTGAGGGGTGTCTGGATTAGACAACAATTGGAGTGTTTTCCAACTCTGAGATTCCATTCTAATTTATATTTTTAGGCCAATTTTTAAAATTTAAGTAGTCATAAGTCATCCATTTCAAATGAGTTAGTCAATGCATGGATATCTTTCTATCTATAAAATAATTGCAACTAATTTATTAGCATTTAGTTCTTGATTTTTTTTAGTGAGGCATTGATCATCCACAGAGCAAAAATTCTCCTTGCCTGATATACAATCATACAGTACTTATAACATTTCCCATATACTAAACATATAAACCAGCTACCTTCTTGGGAATTTGCATCTACCCATTCCATGAAGTAGGAATTATATTATGATTATATAGATAGAAACGAAAGGCAGAGAAAAGTTAAGTAACTTGTCATAAGGCAACAAATTTAAGAAATTACCAAAGTTGGGACTTAGGTGTAGCATCTATGTCCCTAACCACTGTGCATATCATCAGATTTCATTGCATTAGGAAGCTAGAGCCCTATCTAGCTTACTCCTCATAGCAAGGTTCAGGGAGCTCTCCTGCTTCCACCCTGACACCTGTCAAGAGTGCTTTCTTTGTGATGGATAAAGGAAGAGCAGAGCAGTGAAAAGGGCAGTAGTAGTGTAGATGTGAGTGCATACAGGCTTATTGCTCCTTGTGGGATTATAAATACATCTGCACGTGCTATTCTAAGCCTCACTCCCCAAGGACCTCAGGGAATTCTCAGTCTAAAGATGAAACCTGCGATCTCTTGCAAAGAGATCTTGCAAAGGCCACTGAGCAGCAATAGAAGTCAATAGTGGCACTGTTACAGTAATAAAAGCAATCCTTTATGCAGCATTTATCACATGCCAGGCATTGTTCTACTACCTGACACACGTTAACTTATTTACCCCTCACAATAACCTAAGGAAGTAGGTACTATTATTATCCCCAGGCTATGAATGAAGAAACTAAGGCACAATGAGGTTAATAACTTGCCACAGTCATAACAGTTTAAAAGCAGTGGGCCAAGATTCAAACCCAAGCTGTCTTGCTCCAAAGTCCATGTTATTAATAGTCCACTATGCTCCCTCTACCATCTGTTTCCCCATGGAAAAAACTTCTTAAATTCTGGACAAAATGGATGCAACTGTGTTTTATCACCAGGAAAATAAAATTACATACATTGGGCTGGAAAAGATTTTCATGAGCATCTATTCCCTCTACTTCACGTAGAAAAACCAAAGCCAAAAAGCTGAAGTGATTTGCCCACCATCACACCAAACCAGGACCAATCTAAAGTCTACCATGTTCCAAGTCAATGGTTTTTCCACAGCATTTTCCAATCTCTCCCCAATGTTTGTTCGTTGGTTTGTTTGTTTTCAAATTTAAAATTTGGCTCTTGTCTATTTGCAAGATCCCAGCTACTTGCCTTTCAATGTATCTATGCTACCAACTAAATAGCTGATGTGGGTTTCATTTAACTTAATCTTTGAAAGTCACAAGGTCTCCTCTAAGTTGTGACACTTATTTCAACAACAAGTTAGCATCTTCTGAAGCATCATATACATACCAAGTTGAAATCCCTTTCTAATTAAGTACCAAGGAAATTAGACAATAGAAATTTTTATTTTATCTTTTTATCTAATTTACCTTCATCCAATTCACTTGCTAATGTGACAGAAAAAAAGTTACACAATTTTCATAAATGTGGATACACCTTGAAGCTGAAAGACTGTTCATTTCACTCAATCACAGAATTCAGACATATCTCAGATATCATCTAAACATCTGCCACCAAAGAGAAGACTGACTCTCCTGCAAGCTTTCTGATACATGTACTCCAGCAGCTTCATCCCTTTATGAACACACAATCAAGGTGCTGCTGTGGGCTTCTTGGGCTGGCAGGCAGTTCATGACTTTCACAGTCAAAGAGGCATCCAAAAATGACCCATCAGTATCAAGTTCCTATTGCAAGGAAGCCAGAGTGTTCGTCTCTAATTTTTAATCATTTTCTTCTAGTTTAAGGAGGGGCAGAGGAAATTCCATCTCTATCTTCCAAACAGACAGGATGGTGGGGTCTTAGTATGACAGAAACAGTCTGTTGGGAGTAGTATCAGCCACTGTTAGAGTGGTTAAGAGCGCAGAATGTGAAGCCACGCTAACAGAGTTTAAAACTGGGATATTACATTTGCAAATCTGGGACCTAAGCAAGTTCCTTTAATCTCTCTAAACTTCAGCGTCCTCATTTCTATATCCTTTACCTCTTAAAATTGTTGAGAAGACTAAATGAGATAAATCACGTAAAGGCACTTAGCATATGTCTGGCATATGATACACTTTTTAAATGTTTAACTGCTATTGTTATTTTCATCATCTTCATCAGCATCCCCCACCATGTCACTGCCCTTTGTGGAAATCCTTTTCTCCAGCTTGGCATTTATATGCAAAGGAAAGCATGTGCCCTCTCCCAGGGTCTGACTTTGAGAACTTACCATTAGGGTTGTTGTAGTGGAAGGGTGGAAAAAACAAGGGCTGGGGCAGGAGGAGATAAAGCTGATAGCGTGGGTTGTACTTCCCACCTTACCTTACAATGCTTTTTCCCAAGCCTGGAGGTGGAGTGCTCAGTAGGAGCTAACAACACTGCCTGGAAGTGGGAAGTGCCCAACACCTGCTCATTTTGTTGCTTCTTTTAAGGAAGCAAAATTACCAACTGGCAATGCAAAGAGAGGATTTCTTGAGCCTGTCTGCTGCTACTTTAGACATGGAGAAAAAAATTATAAATGATCAGAGCAGCGCCAAGCTTATTAATTCCTCCCACATAGGAGCAATGCGGTGGAGGCAAGTATTGCTCACACTGAATAGATAGGAAGTAGAGACAGGTAGGGGTGGGTTGTGCTCAGTGGTGCAGTACCTGAGTGCTACTTTCAACTACAATTTCAGGAAATCCCTTAGATATGAGATTTCTCCAATATCCACAGCAAATGGCTGCCCATGTTGGTTGGATAAGGATAGAAATGAGGATAAGAAAAAGCAGAAGGGAGGTCCAAGATGACAACTGCCCACATTAGTCCCTAGGAAAAACGGCCACATTTCTAAAAGCACAATCTGGCCATTCCTGGACTCAAACAGGTTAGGAAAATAGTTTTATAAATTACCCAGTCTTGATTTTTTTTTGAGACTATTCCCTGAGGAAGTCTGAGGTTCCCCAAAGGAGCTTCAATGCCAGTGTAGACATGGAGGTGTATAAGGGATGCAATACACAGGTTGGGCTCTGTACTCTCTTCGATCAGGGCTATTTTGTTTTAATATGCTTTATATTTTTATAAGATTACGCTGGGGGGAGAAGGAAGACTCTGACACATTAAGTTTTAAAAACGTTGATGTAAACCAACTCCTTCATTCTCCCTCATCCCCACCGCAAATAGAGAAACTAAGGCTGAGGCTACTTTACAATCAAATAGCTAGTAAGTGGCAGAAAAAAGATCAACATCTGGTCCCCCTGCAAACATCTGTTTTGTCACCCAAACCTTGTATGAGATGTTTTGACAACTCCATTTCACATATGAACAAAGCAATGGCACTTGTAATAGTTAAATATGAGTGAGTCAAACAGAAAATCTTCCATTACAATTAGTAACCTACAAAGCACTATACTAGGAAACAAATTACAATATTGAAAATTCCAGTTCTGACAATGGCAGAGTGATTCAAACTAACCCCTCTACAAGTAAAAATTATAAATTCACAACAACATTTTTTAAGTCAACTATTTGAAGGCATGGTGAGCAAGAGCAGGCAGAAATTGGAGGAGATCCAATTTCTGAAAGAAAGGAACACAGATTATATATATACTTGCTGGGTTTTTTTTTTTTTTTTCATTGCTCTAGCAGCTACTGAGAAAGAGGTGTTAAAATCTCTAACTTTTATTTTGAAATTTTATTTCTTCTTTTAGTTTGTTACTTCTTCCTTCATGTATTTTGAAGCCCTTAATAGGTGCACACACACTTACAATTTTGTGTCTTCTTGAATTGACCACTTTACCACTATAAAACATACTTCTTTCTTTTTCCTAATACTCCTTATCTTCAAGTCTACTTTGTCTGATATTAATGTAACTGCACTAGCTTCCTTATGCTCTCAGTTTGCATAACTCATATTTTTAATTCTTTCATTTTCAACCCGTCTGTGTTTATATTTAATGTATGCTTCTTATAGCTATAATACAGTTGGGTCTTGCTTTTTTCTTCAGTTTGACAATCTGTACTTTCAAGTGAGAATTTATTTAATTTGCATTTAATGTATGAACATTGTTGGGTTTAGGTATGTCATTTTGCTGTTTGTTTTCTATTTGTTGCATCTGTTTTTTCATCTTCAGTTGCTCTTACTACTTTATATATGTGTTAATAACCTGTTCGCTTAAAATTCCATTTTAATTTGTCTATTAAGTTCTTTGGCTATACCTATTTGCATTTTCTTTTGTCAACAGTTGTTCTAGAGATTGTTTCCTATGTGAATCACAGTCTATTTTAAGACAGTGTTATATCAATTTACAAAATTTATACATTGCACTATACAATATTATACCATGGTACAATGATTTGTACTTTGCAACAGTATAAATAATTTACCTCCCCTCTCCTTTGTGTTATTGTTATCTCATATTTAACCTCACACTTTATCAACCCCACAATGCAATATTATACCTTTTATTATCTCCGTACCTTGACATACAGTTGATCATAATGATGTGCAATTGAAAAGAGTGTTCTTCAGTTTTTGGATACAGAGTTCAATAAATATCAAATAATACCAATCTCTACACAGCTCTTACAGAAAGCAGAGAAAGAAAGAGCATTTCTGAACTCATTTTAAGAGGTCAGCATAATCCTAAACACCTTTTAACAAGACAACACAGTATAGAAAATCATATACCAATATCTCTTATGATTATAGTCATAAAAAATCCTCAGCAATATATTAAAAAAAGAAATCCAATAACGTATTTAAAGGATTATATATTATGACCACATAAGGTTTACCCTAGAAATGCAAGGTTGGTTTAAGATACTAAAGTTGACGCAATTCACCAAATTAACACAATAAAAAAGAAAAACCAAATAATCATCTCAACTCATACAGAAAACAATGCTGACAGAATTTATTGTCAATTTCTGATTAAAAAAAAAATTCACCATCCTATGGATATTTCTCAATCTTGAAAGAAAAGGAGTGTAGGGAATCTACTGAAACCCTATAGCTAAAATCAACTACGAGAACTACTTAGTGAATTTGGCAAGGTCATTATATAAAAATCGATTCTGTTTTTATATTCCAGTAACAAATTACATATGAAATTTTTTTAAATTCCATTTAGAAAGAGCATCAAACTGCACTAATACTTAGAAATAAATTTAACAAAAAGCATTCAAAACTCTCACACTAAAAGCAATAAAATATTACTGAGAGAAAATAGAAGACTCAATATTGTTAACATGCTAATTTCTCTCAACCAGTATAATGATTTAATGCAATCCAAACAGACATTTTTGTCAAATTTGACAAGTAGACTCTGAAGTGTTTAAGAAAACATAAAGGACCTAGAATAGTCAAAATAATTTTTAAGAAGAACAAAGTAGGGGGACCAACCTATCTGATTTCAAGATTTATTACATAGCACACTAAATCAAGACAACTTGCTATAAGGATAGATCAATAAATCAATGAAGCAGAACAGAGAGTCCAGAAATAGCACCACACATGTATGTTCTATTATTTTTTCGCAACAGTGCCAATGTAATTCAATATTAAAGTATTTTCGAAAACTGATGCTTGAGCATATGGGTATCTATTTGGGAAAAGAAACATCAACCCTTCTATCTCACATGGAGTGTGTGTGTGTGTGTGTGTGTGTGTGTATACATATACACATATATATGATTTTGATTAATTTGTATACATGTAGATCTACATATATATAATCTAACTGTAAAACTTTAAACTATAGAACACCCAGGGAAAAACTTCAGAGCAATCTTTTGTGACCTCAGAATATACAAAAGCATGAACCAGACCAGAATAAAAGTCCTAAGTTGGACTCCATCAAAATTAAAAACTTCTGTTCTTTGAACAATGTCATTTACAAAAAGGCAAACCACAGACTGAGGGAAAATAAAGGGCTTCTATCTAGAATTTATAAAGACCCTTTATAACTCATAAATAACACAACTAACAAAATTTAAAAATCTAGACACTTCATAAATTAATGTGTACAAATGGCCTATAAACAAATGAAAGATGCTCCACATCAGTGATCATCAGGGTAAGACACAGTAAAACCACATGAGATATCGATGAATTGAGGGCAATTTTAAAAAATCTTTTCTTTTTTTAACTTTTAAGTTCAGGGGTATGTGTGCAGGTTTGTTACATAGGTAAACTTGTATCATGGGGTTTTTTTTGTACAGATTATTTTATCACCCAGATATGAAGCCTAGTACCCATTAGTTATTTTTCCTGATCCTCTCCCTCCTCCCACCCTCCACCTTCCCAAAGGTCCCAGTGTGTGCTGTTCCCCTCTAGATGTCCATGTGTTCTCATCATTTAGCTCCCACTTATAAGTGAGAACATGTGGTATTTGATTTTCTGCTCCTGTGTTAGTTTGCTAAGGACAATGGCCTCCAGCTCCATCCATGTCCCAGCAAAGCACATGATCTCATTCTTTTTTATGGCTGCATAGTATTCCAGGGTGCATGTGTGCCACATTTTATCTAGTGTACCACTGATGGACATTTAGGCTGATTCCATGTCTTTGCTATCGATAAAATTTTTAAAAACTGAACATATCAAAGTCAAGGAAGCAAAGCATCTGGAGCCCTCATACACTCCTGGTGAAAATGTAAAATGATAAAACTTTTGAACACTATTTGGCAGTTTCCCAAGAATTTAGGCCAGGTGTGGTGGCTCATGCCTGTAATCCCAGCACTTTGGGAGGCCAAGGCGAGTAGATCAACTAAGATCAGAGGTCGAGACCAGCCTGGCCAGCATGGTGAAACCCTTTCTCTACTAAAAAATATAAAAGTTAACTGGGCATGGTGACACATGCCTGTAATCCCATCTACTCCAGAGGCTGAGGCAGGAGAATCACTTGAACATGGGAGGTGGAGGTTGCAGTGAGCTGAGATTGCACCACTGCACTCCAGCCTGGGTGACAGAGCGAGACTCCTTCTCAAAAAAAAAAAAAAAAAAAAAGAATTTAAACATAACATACATTTGACCATATAACGTAGCCACCCATTCCCAGATATTTTCCCAAGAAAAACAAAGACACATGTTCACACAAAGACTTACACATGTTCATAGACGTTTCATGTGTAATAGTCAAAATCTGGAAGCAAAGAAAAGCCTGGCAACACATGAACAGATAAACAAATTGTGGTATATCAATACAATGGAATATTACTCAGAAATCAAAAGGAAGGAACTATTTATTACCTGCAACAACATGAATGAATCTCAAAAGCATTAAACTGAGTGGGAAAAAAGGTGAAAAAAAATGTGCATTATATAACTCCATTTATATAATAATCTAAAAATTCGAAATAATATATAGTGACAGAAAACCAATCCATGGTTGCCTGGGATGGGGTTAGAGAGAGAGATGGATTACAAAGAGGCAAGAGGAAATTTTTGGAGTAATGTAAATATATGTTTTCTTGACTGTGGTATTTGTTTCACAAGTACAATATGTCAAAACTCATCAACTTGTGTACTTTATGTATGTGCAGTTTATTGTACTTCAATTGTGCCTCAATGGAGTTTTTTTAATGGTGGCTTAAAAGAAATCTGTGTCTTACAGCAGCCTTACCTCCTCCCGTGGCGAGACCCAGATGATCTCCCCTTAGTGACTCAAATTTTCCCTGCATAAAGTCATTTCTGTGCAGCTGAGAAAGCTCAGATCCATAAGTCATGAGCCAATAAGCATTTGTCTTCCTGCTCTAAACCTAGGAAAGAAGCCTGAGTACCCATGAAATGTTGCATTTCTCTACTCCCTACTGTATTTACCTGGGAAGTTCTTCTGGCATTCCTATTTATATTGTAAGTTCCTAGATAAGCCTTTAAATCCAGCCCACAGCTTACTTGTCTGACCCCGCCCCCATGTCTCTAGTTATTGGACGCTCTTCCCTGTCCCAACAGCCACGAACTAAGGTCAAACCCAATTAACTCTGAATACAGACAATGATACTACATCCTGGGCCCTTCTGGTGCCATATTCAGCCCGCTATATTTACGCCCATGAGAAAAAAGTGTTTACCTATTGTGATGGTTAATATTGTCAACTTGATTGGACTGAAGGATGCAAAGTATTGTTCCTGGGTATATCTGTGAGGGTGTTGCCAAAGGAGATTAACATTTGAGTCAGTGAACTGGGAAAGGCAGACCTACCCTCAATCTGGATGGGAACCATCTAATCAGCTTCCACCATGGCCAGAATAAAAAGCAGGTGGAAGAACGTGAAAAACTAGACTGGCTGAGTCTTCCAGCCTCCATATTTCTTCCATGCTGAATGCTTCCTACCCTTGAACATCGGACTCCAAGTTCTTCAGCTTTGGGACGCTTGGATTTTCCACCACAGACTGAAGGCTGCATTGTTGGTTTCACTACTTTTGAGGTTTTGGGACTTGAACTGGCTTCCTTGCTCCTCAGCTTGCAGATAGCCTATTGCAGAATTTTACCTTGTGATCATGTGAGTCAATACTCCTTAATAAACTCCCCTTTATATATACATCCATCCTATTATCTTTGTTCCTCTAGAGAACCCTGACTAATATACCTATGTCGGCCCCAAGTGGTCCTTGCATCTTTGAGCAGGGATTTGGGTTGCTGATTATTCACCTAAGGGATGCACCCTATATCAAGGGCTCCTCTAGCCTCTTTGAGGCTTATTTTCTTTCCCCACGAGGCCAAACCCATCAAAGATAAAAGAAGAGCCATGATGAAAGTACTGAGAGGTAGGGTGATTGGTTCTGACTGCAGGGATCACAAAACCCTCAACTGTAGGTAGTGTTCTAAACAGATCCATATCTGTAGTCAGATTCACTGGGCCCTCGTTTCTCACTTCAAGGACTCTCTCAACTACCAATGTTTTCTGAACATTTGGTTTTGATGATTACTCTAAACTGTTTCATCACTGCAAAAAGACTCACCTAGACAAAAGCAAGTGTGAAACTGTCAGCCTCTCTAACTCTTCTAAGCTCTGCTCTCTCATTTGTATGCCTCCTACAAGGGAATTGCTTGATAGGACCCAAGTGTTGTGTTGTTTTCCTACTGTGGTGGCATTTGCATACAAATTAATGGCCAAGACTGTAATTTACTCTGCTGAGAACTGAGGTGACCTGATAATTAAATTTCTGCACATGCAGAGAAAACACAAAACCAAACGGTTGTTCTTGCTTTCTTTCCCCAAACCCCCAATATTTCTCTATCACTCCAATGAATCCTTACAAGCAAATGTTGAGTCAACATTTTAATTTACAAATTCTCTGATTAGAAAGATTTTTTTTTAATCTCACTGCCATAGATACTAAAATGAAGGGCTTGGGATGTGTAAACAGGTTGAAAAAGATCATGAATGGCTCGTGCAATTTTCAGGTGTTGTGAGTTTCTGGCTTTCTAGCGGTTCAGTTCATTCACTAGTCTTCCCATCCCATGCTGTAAATCATCCTCAAGGCAATTTCTGAAGTCATTCATTTATCTCACAATACAGCCAAGTCAAGCCACAGAGATAATTTCTATGAGGCAGTTACAAACTCTCCTCAGCATCGACTCTATAGTGAATATATCCAAATATATCACAACAACTGAAAATAAATAGACTGAATATTAAGAATAGACTCGGCCAGGCGTGGTGGCTCACGTCTATAATCCTAGCACTTTGGGAGGCCGAGGTGGGCAGATCACGAGGTCAAGTGATCGAGACCATCCTGGCTAACACGGTGAAACCCCATCACTACTAAAAACACAAAAAATTAGCCGGGCATGGTGGCGGGCGCCTGTAGTCCCAGCTACTCGGGAGGCTGAGGCAGGAGAATGGCGTGAACCTGGGAGGCAGAGCTTGCAGTAAGCCGAGATCGTGCCACTGTACTTCAGCCTGGGAGACAGAGCAAGAGTCCATCTCAAACAAAAAAAAAAAAAAAGAAGAAGAAGAAGAATAGACTCAGTGGCCAGGCACGGTGGCTCACATTTGTAATCCCAGCATTTTGGGAGGCCAAGGCAGGCACATCACCTAAGCCCAGGAGTTTGAAACCAGCCTGGGCAACATGAGAAAACTGTGCCTCTACAAAAAAAACAAAAACAAAAATTAGCTGAGCCTGGTGGCACACACCTGTAGTCCCAGCTACTATTAAAGCCGAGGTGGGAGGATCACTTGAGCCTGGGAGATTGAGGCTGCAGTAAGCCATGATCATGCCACTGCACTCCAGCCTCAATGACAGAGTGAGACCCTATCTCAAAAAAAAAAAAAAAAAAAATCACTTAACTAAGTAACAGCTTTTTTAAAGCCATATTCCAAAAAAAAAAAATCATACAATCTGTAGATCAGATATTTGGTTGTGGTGTGCTCATACTAGAATAGCAGCCTCCAAATGATTCCCTATAAAATCTAATAATAAATAACTTTTCTCCATTTGCAAGAAGAAAAATGGAAAAGGTTTTCTAAATGTTCACTTTTCCCCCTAACACTTCTATGCCATGGATGCCTGTTATCACACACATGCTGACAAGAACAAGCAGGTAATAAAACAAATGAATATTAACAAAGAAACTTGGAAATAGCTAATCATGTTTCTTTCTCCAGCTTGTTCTGTCATGGATATGCACATTCATGGCTGCGCCTGTTAAATGGCTTCCATAATCTACTCATATTTTCCACTGATAAAATGGTTCCTGATTCATGATGAAAATAAATCCATGAAAGTTTCATGGGGTTCCACAAAAAGCACCTTGACTTCTTAGGCATTCAAACACCTAAAAACAAGCCTGGCACCATTGAACAAAAAATTGCCCTAGGTATAATAATGCCCTTTGTTCCATTCATTTTCATAATTTTCATACAGAGTTTACCTTCTATTATTTTTCTTATCTACATTTTCTAAATAGGTTTATGTAGTCGTGACTCCCCGAACATTTCTGAGGAGTTTGCAGTCTTAATTCATACTTCTCTACTCTCTGCCCTTAGCGTCTATTATACTATTAAGAATAAAGCACATGCTTCAATAGTGAATGAACAAAGGAATTTAAAAATCAGTACAATACTGAATTAGGGTTCTGCAGAGAAATAGAATCAATAGGATATAAATGTGTATAGAAAGATTTGTTATAAGAGATTAGCTTAGGCAATCATGGGAGCTGAGAAGTGCCAAAGTCTGCAGTCAGCATGCTGGAAACCCAAGAAAGCCAGTGATGTAGTTTCAGTCTGACTTTGCAGGTCTGAGAACCAGGAGAACCAATAGCATAAGTTCCAGAGTCCAAAGACTTAAGAATCAGGAGAGCAGATGATGTAAGTTTCAGTCTGAGGGCAGGAGAAGGCTCATGTCCTTGAGAAAGGATCCACTTTCCTCTACTGTCCAAAAACATCTTTTTCATTTCCATCTGAGACTTCATCAGAATGGACTTGACTGTCCACATTTCTACCAACAATCTGGACATGATTATTTACGTATTTTCTTAGAAGATGGGAGTTTTCTCTAGAGCTCTCCTCTTTTCTGAGCCCTTACCAGAATCACTTTTAAAAGTTCCTTCACGACAATCTTGGTGTCTTCTAGCATGTACTTCAAAACCCTTCCAGCCTCTACCCATTACCCAGTTCCAAAGCTGCCTTCACATTTTTAGATATTTATTACAGCAGCACCCCACTGCTCAGAACCAATTTGTCTTTCATGCTGCTATAAAAAAGTATCATAGTCTGAGTGATTTATAAACAGCACAAATTTATTTCTTATAGTTCTTGAGGCTAGAAGTCTGAAATCAGGATGCCAGCATGCTTAGGCTCTGGTGAGGGCCCTCTTCTGGGCTGCAGACAGCTGACTTCTCTTTTTATCCTCACATGACAGAAAGAGAGCTCACTAACTCCCTTGCCTTTTCTTATCAAGGCACTAATCCCATTCATGAGGGCTCCACCTCCATGACCTAATTACTTCCCAAAGACTCTACTTCTAAGTACCAACCTGTCAGGATTAGGGTTTTAACAAATGAGTGTTTTGGGGGGACGTAAACATTTACTGCATAACACCCCACAAACACACAGAAGATAATACATTAAAGGGATTAAACTAGCTTAAGGAAAGATGGAAAACAATCAAAGAATACAAAGTAATCTCATGCATACATGGAAGATTTACAAAAATTAACCCTGTATTAGGCCACGAGCACAGAAGCTTCAGAGCTACAATTAGACCACATTCTAATTTCAACACCGCTAGGAATAAGTCTCTTAAAAATTAGAAAAATGCTTTTGGAAACCAGAAACCACATTTTTAAATAATTGATGGGTCAAAGAAGAAGCCCTAATTGGAATGATAAAATATTTATAACTGAAAAATAATGAACACATCACATATCATACATTTGTGGGGTATATTAAAGTGGTACTTAAAGGAAATTCATGGATTAATTTAATGCACATGTTAGAAAGCAAAAAAAAGACTGAAAAATCAATATGATAAATGGTCAACTTAAGATGCCAAGAGTTTAAACCAAAGCAAAATACAAGGAAGAACTATAAAAGATAAAAGCAGGTATTAATAAAAATATTAATATAAAGAAAACATAAAAAAATAAGAGAAGATAAAAACTGCATTTTTTAAAAATGTCTCCCAGGCTAGAGTGCACAGCTCACTGCAGCGTGGACCACCCAGGCTCAAGGGATCCTCCCCACTCAGCCTCCCAAGGAACTGAGACTACAGGTGTGTACCACCACACCCAGCTAATTTTCTAATTTTTTATAAAGACAGAGTTTCACCAGGTTGCCCAGGCTGATCTCACCTAAGCCTGGGCTTAGGTGATCTACCTGCCTCGGCCTTCCAAAGTGCTAGGAATACAGCCACCATGCCCAGCCAAAAACTGCATGTTTTAACGATAAGCCACTAACAAGATCGATTGAGATATAAGAGAATATATACAGTGAACCTTTAAAAATCCTAAGAGAAAAAAGTAAGTTTAAGCAACTAAGCAATTTTAAAAAGAAAAATACAAAACACACAGACCAATAACCATTACAGAAATAATATTTAGAAAAACATTCCAAAAGACTTATCACACCCAGATGGTTTTATATACCTTTTTCCAACCTTCAAAGACTAGGTGACTGCTCTTTTATATAAGCTGTTTCAGAAGGAAAAGCTTCCCATATAATTATATGAGAATAATGTAAATTCAAGGAAGGTAATTTATACAGTAGATCAATCTCACTTATGATCCTAGTAGCAAATATCCTAACTACATAGCAGCAAACAAAAGGTTTTTTTTATTTTTATTATTTTTTTTAGAAAGAGTCTCACTCTGTCGCCCAGGCTGGAATGCAATGGCGCAATCTTGGCTCACTGCAACCTCCGCCTCCCAGGTTGAAACGATTCTCCTGCCTCAGCCTCCTGAGTAGCTGGGATTACAGGTGCGTGCCACCATGCCTGGCTAATTTTTGTATTTTTAGTAGAGAGAGGGTTTCACCATGTTGGCCAGGCTTGTCTCTAATTCCTGACCTTGTGATCCGCCCACCTCAGCCTCCCAAAGCGCTAGAATTACAGGCATGAGCCACTGCACCGGCCACAAAATTTATGATGTATTAAAAACAGTTATCCTTGGTATATGCAGAGGATTGGTTCTAGGACATAACTCCCATATATGCATATCAGCACTTACTCAAGTCCAGCAGTTAGTCCAGCAGAACCCACAAAGACTTGGAACCAACCCAAATGCCCATCAATGATAGACAGGATAAAGAAAATGTGGCACATATACATGATGGAATACTATGCAGCCATAAAAAAGAATGAGTTCATATTCTTTGCAGGAACGTGGATGAAGCTAGAAACCATCATTCTCAGCAAACTAACACAGGAACAGAAAACCAAACACTGCATGTTCTCACCCATAAGTTGGAGTTGAACAACGAGAACACATGGACACAGGGAGGGGAACATCACACACCAGGGCCTGTAGGGTGTAGGGGGCTAGGGGAGGGAGAACATTAGGACAAATACCTAATGCATGCAGGGCTTAAAACCTAGATGATGGGTTGATAGGTGCAGCAAACCACCATGGCACATGTATACCTATGTAACAAACCTGCACATTCTGCACACGTATCCCAGAACTTAAAGTAAAATTAAAAAAAAAAAAAGAAAAGTCAACCCTCCATATAGGCAAGTTTTGAATCCCAGGAATACTGTAATTTTTCTTTTCTTTTCTAATTTTTTTTTTCAAAGACAGGGTCTTGTTCTGTCACCCAGGCTGGAAGGCAGTGGTACAATCATAGCTCACGGCAGCCTCAAACTTCCGGGCTCAAATGATCCTCCCTCCTTAGCCTCCAAGTTGGGTATTTTTGATCCATGTGTGATTGAAACAGACCCCCATAAAAATGTAACTGTGAAGTTCAAATCTATGTTATTCAAGGGTCAGTGGTACATTAAGAATAAGAGCCTATAGCATAGGCCAGGCATGGTGATTCATGCCTGTAATCCCAGCACTTTGAGAGGCCAAAGTAGGAGGATTGTTTGAGGCCAGGAGTTCTAAACTAGCCTGGGTAACATAGCAGGATGCTGTCTCTACAAGAAGAGTTTATAGCAGTCATGCAAAGAAGTTTAAGTATCATGAAAGTCTCTTAAATATAATTAATCTCATTGACAGGTTAGGGATTAAAAACATACAATCATCTCAATAGACATGGAAAATCATTTTTTAAAATTTCAACATCAAGGCTGGGCACAGTGGCTCATGCCTGTAATCCCAGAACTTTGGGAGGCCGAGGCAGGTGGATCACGAGGTCAAGAGATCGAGACCATCCTGGCTAACACGGTGAAATCCCGTCTCTACTGAAAACACAAAAAATTAGCTGGGCGTGGTGGTGGGCGCCTGTAGTCCAAGCTACTCAGGAGGCTGAGGCAGGAGAATGGTGTGAACCCCGGAGGCAGAGCTTGCAGTGAGCCAAGATCACACCACTGCACTCCAGCCTGGGCGACAGAGCAAGACTCCGTCTCAAAAAAAGAAAAGAAAAGAAAAATTTCGACATCCATTCCTGATTTTTTAAAGAAGAAAGTCTTAACAAACTAGGAATAGAAAATAACTTTCTCAACCTGAGACAGAAAATCTATCAAGCATCACAGTCGATAGTGAAACTTTAGCATTCCTCAGAGATAATTCAAGACAAGAATACTTGTTCTCATCACTTCCTTGTGAGGGGGTACTGGAGATCTTAGAAGTACTATAGGACAAGAAAAATAAATGAAGTACATGAATTGGAAAGCAAGAAATAAAATTTCAAAAATAGAACTACGTTAAAAAAAAAAAAAGAGAGAGAGAGAAAGAGAGAAACCACAGGCAACCTTTAAAACTATTAAGAATTTATCAAGGACACTTCTGTTTCTGATCAAGATGGAATAACAAGTACCAAATTTACCACCACATAGACATAAAATAGGCAAAGAGGGGGGCATAAACAATAGTTCTCCATATACAGAACTCTAGTCAACAAAAAACAGGGATTCCTGAGAGGTGAGAAATGAGAAAGGTGAGTCCTATGATTGTCCAAGTTGACTCCCTAGAGAAAATTACCTGGCCACAGCTCAGAGAACAGGACTCAAGACAAACCACCAGGTTTCCCTGATTTGAGAAGATGGAGTTAGATGTCCAGGGAGGTCAAGGACTAAGAGCTCACAGAAATAGTATTAAAGAGGAAGGCTACCAAGAGAAAGAGCTCCAGAGACATACAGTATTTGAGTGTTTAGCTGAATACTGATCAATACCTGCATGTGAAGATTCAGAATCATGGAAAGAACTACTTGAAATGATTGGCAGGAATAGTACCAGGGCTCACTGAGAGCCACGAATAGTGCCTATTCCAACTAGAATGGAAACCTCATTATTAACAGTGCGCAGGGTAAACTCTTCAGAAAGATTTGGCCTCAGTAATGAGGAACAATCATCCCCAGGTATACCATTACTTTAGCCCTTCCTAAAAAAGCTTAAAGATGGCAGATTTGGGCAATGCAGACTGAAAGACTAGTGAGCTTGAAAACAGCAATAGAAACCATCCAAAATGAAACACAGAACAAAATAATCAACGTAAGAAACATGAAGAAAGCACCAGTGAGCTGTGGGACAATTTCAGGGAGCACAATACATATATAATGGGAAACGCTGAAGGAGAAAGGGGGCAGAAAAAAAAATCTGAAAAATAGTGGCCCATATGGTGAAACCCCATCTCTACTAAAAATATAAGAAGTTAGCTGGGCGTGGTGGCACTCACCTGCAGACCCAGCTACTCAGGAGGCTGAGGCAGGACAATTGCTTGAACCCAGGAGGCAGAGGTTGCAGTGAGCTAAGATCATGCCACTACACTCCAGCCCAGGTGACAGAGCAAGACTCCATCTCAAAAAAAAAAAAAAATGGCCCAGAGTTTTCAGTGTTTGATGAAAATTATAAGCTCACCAATTCAACAGGCTCAACCCAGTCTAAGCCTGAGAAAAATGGTGAAAACTCTATCAAGGTATATAATAAATTCCTTAAAATCGGTTAAAAGTAACCAGGAACAGAACACAAAGAGTGAACACTAATGCAAACTATGAGCTTTAGTTAATAAGTGTGATGGTTAATACTGAGTGTCAACTTGATTGAAGGATGCACGGTATTGTTCCTGGATGTGTTTGTGAGGGTGTTGCCAAAGGAGATTAACATTTGAGTCAGTGGCCTGGGAAAGGCAGATCCACCCTTAATCTGGGTGGGCACAATTTAATCAGAATAAAAAGCAGGCAGAAGAACATGAAAAGGCTAGACAGGCCTAGCCTCCCAGCCTACATCTTTCTCCCATGCCAGATGCTTCCTTCCCTCGAACATCGGACTCCAAGTTCTTCAGCTTTGGGACTCAGACTGGCTTCCTGCCTCCTCAGCTTGCAGATGGTCTATTGTGGGACCTTGTGATTGTGTGAGTTAATATTCCCTAATAAACTCCCCTTTATGTATACATCTATCCTATTAGTTCTGTCCCTCTAGAGAACCCTAATTCAATAAGGTATCAATATCAGTTTGTCAATTGTAACAAACGTACCACACCAATCTAAGATGTTAATAGGGGAAACAAGGCAGAAAGAGGTAAGAGTATATGGGACCTCTTGATACTTTCTGCTCTCTATTTCCATAAACCTAAAATAATCTATTTTTTAAAAGTAGAGGAAAAACAGATGTTTCATGTACAGAGGAACATGGATAAGGATGACAGCAGAATTCTCATTTTAAAATCTCACTGTGAAACAATATTTCTTAAATGCAGAAAGAAAAAACTGACAGAATTCTATACTTAGACAAAATATCTTTCAAAAACGAAGGCAAAATACACTTTCAGAAAGAATTCATCACTGTCAGACCTGCAAAACAAAAAATGTTAAAGTCAGTCCTGCAAGCAAAAGAAAAATACCAAATATAAATCTGGATCTGTGCACCTGAAATCATTATGTGGATAAATACATAAAGATTTAGGTTCTTATTATTTAAACCTCTTTTTAAAATGTCCCAATTGTATGTATGTGTTGTAGCAGGCAGATGTTAACTTTGACCTTCTAGCATCTTTCTCTCTTTTTTAGTAACAATATCCTGATATTCTTTTAGAAAACCACCCCCCTCCATATCTTCATGAGGTCTGAGTGAGATTGATTCCACATTCCTTCATTTTAGGCTGGGCAAAAAACTCAAGTCTAGCCAATGATAACCATCCTTGGGATTTTGCTAGAAATATTATGAGCAAGCTTCCCCATTCCTGCAGCTGTGGTAGATAAACAAGTAGAACATAAACTGGTATCTGCCATCATCTGGGGAAAGTCTGCCTAAGAAAGAAGTCAACACAGTAAAAAAGAAAAAAAAGTAGAACCAAGATTGCTGCTAGATTACT
Organism: Theropithecus gelada; assembly: GCF_003255815.1. Classification (NCBI taxonomy): domain Eukaryota; kingdom Metazoa; phylum Chordata; class Mammalia; order Primates; family Cercopithecidae; genus Theropithecus; species Theropithecus gelada. The sequence goes on along the minus strand of NC_037675.1, from coordinate 63,415,809 downwards.
GCTTTCAACACCCTCCGTGAACTGGAGCAAATCATTCTTGTATCCAGCACTCACTGGATACGCTTTTCTAGCACATCAATTTTCACTAATGTGAGCCAGTAAAATCTAGGGTGTGTGTGTGTGTGTGTGTGTGTGTGTGTGTGTGTGTGTGTGTGTGCTTAAGCCCCTCTGAATCTGGCTTCCGTCACTTGAGCCCAGATGTATTCTCATATATTGGTGAAGTGCAACAGTATTATAGGTGAGAGTTCAGAGATCTCTGTTCAAGATCTGCCTCTGTCAACACATAATTATGAAATCTTGGCCAAAGAACTTTATATTGCTCTCTCCCCTGAATTCTTGCAATAAATGCTGTCTCTATTTTTAATGCATTAAAAATGTATTAAATTCATTAGACATATAAATATATACTGTCTTGTGATGTCTTCTATCTTGACTAGCTATTTAAGTCTTTATTAACATTTTATTCATTTAATGTCTTATTTCTTCAAGTTGCATGTCCTTGTGTCCTCACACATAGCTAATGCTACCCTTTCTTAACCCAACATAGACCTAGCATACATAATATGTGGAAGTGGATTTTTAGGGCCTTCTCAGCTTAGAATACTTTATGAATCTATAAGAATACTGTAACCCCAAATATCATTCATTACTGCTCCTTGATTTCATGGCATTCTATTCAAAATGACCAAGGCACCTTATGCCTTGTCTTTTCAAAATTGCAAGTTCCTTGCAGCAGGGTCTGCATTAGGTCTCCACAATCCCAAGATGGATCACTGTTAGCACACTGAAAGCATTGGCTGAATTAAACTAAACTAGATCAAAATTTCCCTTTACAGCCAGAAATTTTTTCTTCACTGAAGAAGAGGGGAAGTGAAGAGTAAAGGATTTAGAATTTAAAAAACCCAAGTTAGGGTCCTAGTTCTGCCACTTCTTAGCTGTGTGGCTTGCCATTTGTCACTTTACTTCTCTGACCTTCCATTTCTTCATAAATAAATTAGAATAATAATCCCTGCCTTGCCTTACAAAGTTGCTGTGACAAACAAAAGAAATAATTTGTAGGCACAAAAGAACTCTAGGCAACATTTATTAGGCATTATGATGTGCTCATCATGTTACATATCATATTCCATTTAAAACTTATAATATCCTCAGAGAAAGCTATTATATGGTTATTCAACAGATGAAGTTACTGAAGCCCAGAAAAGTTAAGTAACATGTGGGTGGGCTCTTTCTGACTCTCAAGTACATAGTCCTTCCATCGCACTATCCTGATGGGTCAACACAAAGTACAAATGCCAGGTGCTCCATTCCTCAGGTTCCAGGGAACTATAAAGGCCAGACAGTGAGCTATGCCTCAAAACCAAAATGACACGAAACAAATGAGTCCTGGGACCCAAGGAGTCCTTGCTTTTCACAGTAGCTAGGATCAACAAAATCATGGAATATGTGCCACTGTTGATTAAGCGGATGGATTTGTAAATAAGTGATTTTCCCTGAATTCACTTTTCTTTTCCTGTCCTGCTTCCAGGCTTGTTACAGCTCCACTTTGCCAGCTCTAAACAGGACATAGACAGGGGTTTCTCCAGGGCCCACACATGGCCGGTGGTTTCATCTTGCAAGCATCTCTGATGGATTTTGCTGCTGCTAGAGTGTGGTATATGGATTGGATTCTGAGGTCACACTCAGGAAAGAGTACCATATATCTTCTATATCAAAAGTAGAGGTTGCGAATTGGTTATGGTATTCTTTCCTGAGTGTGGCCTCAGAATCCAATCCATATACCACACTCTAGCAGCAGCAAAATCCATCAGAGATGCTTGCAAGATGAAACCACCGGCCATGCATGGGCCCTGGAGAAACCCCTATCTACGTTCTGTTTAGAGTTGGCAGAGTGGAGCTATAACAAGCCTGGAAGCAGCACAGGAAAAGAAAAGTGAATTCAGGAAAAATTCAGGAAAAATAATTTATTTACAAATCCATCTGCTTAATCAACAGTATTGACTCTGTGACATGCCAGGCTCAAGCCTGATGCAGATGTACATGGTGATCATAAAAAGATCACAAAAAGACCTCTGGCTACAGGTTACCAACATGCAATTCCAATACCACCAGCTCTCTCTTCTACGACACTGAAAGGCTCTGGGGGGCACAAAGAGGGTAGGAAAGTCAGGTTCACTTAAGAAACCAGAAATGGCCCAGATGAGTCACTAGCTTAGACATGCCAAGTCCATTGTTGGAACCTATGGGACTAGATATGTTTCAGGATTCAGGTTCTTTTGAATTTTAAAAAGACAATATGGTATATGTACCATATATTATTTAATACCCCAGTGGAGTCTGATGAAACACCTTGTAATAAAACACATTAATAATTAAAACATGATTATTCAAACTAACAGAGATAAGTAAACGCTCTAAATAAACTCATCTCAGTTAAAACAATCTTAACAACATGAAAAATATTCCAGTTTTAGATGGTTTGGCTTTTAGAATTCCAGATAAAAGTTTGTGCACCTGTATTAAGAATAACGTTGAAAACATCAATTTAAGACACAAGCTAATTATGTTTCTCTGATTTCTAGAAGAGACATCCCAAATCACACGTTGATAGTTAATAAAGACATGTAAACTTTTTCCCTAAGAGATTATTGATAAGTTAATATAAATTTAAGAGCAGGATAGAGTCTGGAGGTGACAGAGTATGCAAGGAAGTTACATAAACACAAACAAAACACTAGAAAACTGCAGGACCTTGTGAACAGGGATCCTGCCATAACTAAGCCAAAGGGGTCAAAAAAAAAAAAAGCTCACGCTTCTGTAATTCATTTCAAGTGGGGACCAGATCATCAGAGCATCTGAGACCTGACTGTAGGTCAGAGGCAAAAGTGTCTAAGAAACACAATAACTTGTTCTTAGTTGCTACATACAGCGGAGGCTTTTCAGTCCTCATTTGCCATCCTCTCAGCAGAACAGGTGGCCACTGACCAAGTTCCTTCCCTTGTCCTCCATGACAACACAGCCTCATTTTTCTCTGTTCTCTTTGCTCATCTCAGCCCCTGAAGCCAACTCATTTCTTCTACCACCTCTTGGCATCAGTGCTCCTCCGGAATCTACTGTGAGCACTTGCTCAGTGATATGGTGTGGCTGTGTCCCTACCCAAATCTCACCTTGAATTGTAGCTCCCATAACCTCCATGTGTCATGGGAGGGACCTGGTGGGAGGTAATTGAATCATAAGGGTGGGTTTTCCCCATGTTTTTCTCATGCTAGTGAATAAGTCTCATGAGAGCTGATGGTTTTACAAAGGACAGCTCCCCTGCACAGGGTTTCTTGCCTGCCACCAGGTAAGACACGCCTTTGCTCCTCCTTTGCCTTCTGCCATGATTGTGAAGCCTCCCCAGCCATGTGGAACTGTGGGTCTATTAAACCTCTTTCCTTAATAAATTATGCAGTCTTGGGTATGTCTTATTAGCCGCATGAGAATGGACTAACACACTGAGTCCACATGCTCTCTCTGCAAATCTTAAGCAACCCACAATTCCAACTCTCACATCCATAATGATGGCCAGCAGAGCAGCTTCTCCATCCCTCTCTTTCCTGAACTCTTGACACGTGTATTCAACACTACCTCTAGCCTCAGCTTTCTCCACATCCCCACCCTGCCCATCTCTGCTTCCAGCCATACCCAACCAATATGTGGTTACCTCTTTTCTTTTTTCAGGTCCTCATGTCTCTATGCCCAGGATGTCTCTGCTCCCATACTCTCATTTCCAACTTTAACTTCATTCTTCAAAATGCTCTAAGCTTCACCTGCTTTGGGATCTATTCTCCACCTCCCACAGAAAATAAATCTGAGCTTGGGTTCCTTTCCCTCATTTTCATTCCTCCTACGCCCTGTGCTTACCCCTATGGAAGCACTTACCAAAATAACCTGAAGCTCTCCCTTTACTTGTATATTCCCCCCACCAGACTGACAGCTCCTTAAAAGTGGAAGCAGGATCCCTCTCTCTGCATCCTCAGAGCCTACATAGCTTGCACAGTGTCAGCCCAACAGCAGCTGCTCGATAAATATTTATTGAATGAAGGCAGTAATTAATTAACCCCATCCTACCATAGTTGGAGGAGTAGGAATTCTAAAAGCATCTAACATGGAAAAGCATCTATCACCATAACCAGCACAGAATGGATGCTTAACACGGATCGGTTGAATTAATCAATTATATATTTCATTAGTCTTTATAGGACTCTTCAACTTGAAATTCAGATATACATGGATTAAAAGGGCTTTTGTGCTCTGGATTTGAGCCCCAACTTTTATAGGAAATTATCTTTCAAGTTCCAAATAGCTTACAAAGTAATGCTTGGAACAACACCCATTGGTAAGCAGGGGCTGTGTGCACAACAGTGAAACACTGTTTATCAAATTTGGTTTCTATTAATCTATTTTCACTTGTCTTTCCCAAACCTGAAAATTGATATCTGTCTCTTTAATGGAATTAAACATATATTACTTCATTATTTTCTTCCTGTATTGTATCCTTCCTTTATCTTCATGTTCTTTTTCTCTTAAGTGGATTTAACATTCTTAAGAGCTATTATAATATGATAAAAAGATGAACAGAATAGTCTGACCAAATAATTAGGACAAAGTAAAAATCAAAGCAGTATACAGCACAAATAGAAAGAATTCATACTTTCAAAAATAAGATACTAAACAACTGGGCTACATGCCCTTGGAACTGCTGCATGCTGAGTTCTGGAATATATGCTAAAACTGGTCAGGATCCAAATTGGATTTAAGTGGGGGCTAGCAACATGTCAAAGAACCTTCATACAAGAACCTACTAGAGCTCCTGAGGCAAGCTGTGCCCAGAAGATTTGACCCTTCATACGCAAAAATTACCCTTCCTATGCACCAGGAAAACAGATGACACACATGGATATTTAAGGTCACTTCAAGGACAGTACTATCTGTCATACCCATCAAAGCCACAAGGCACAGTAAGAAGCTTTCGGGGTAGGGCAGTCAGTCAAATCCACCCTCAGACAGAAAAACTTTTGTCATTTTCTGGAAGAAGTTCAATTGGAACAGTTTTTGTTTTGTTTGTGAGGAAGTTTAAAAAAAACAGCTTTATTGATATAAAATCTTATAACAATTCACCAATTTTAAGTATACAGTTCAATGTTGTACACACTTATGCAACCATCACAATCAATTTTAGCACATTTTCTTCACATAAAAGGAAACCTCGTATCTATGACCTGTCACAAACCCATTCTCCCCCACACCTGGAATCCCTTTTATCCCCCCAGTCCTAGTCAGCATAATCTATTTCCTGTCTGTATGGAATGGCCTATTGTGGACATTGCATATAAAAAAGAGTCATATAATATGTGGCTGTTTGTTACTGACTTCTTTCATTTGCATGTTGCCAAGCTTCATCCATGTTGTAGCATATGTCAGTAGTTCATTCTTTTTATAGCCAAGTAATATTCCATTTGATGAACAGACTACATTTTGTTGATGCATTCATCAGTTGATGGACATTTGGGTTGTGTTCATTTTTCAGCTATTATGAATGATGGTACTATGAATATTCATGTACAGGATTTTGTTTGAACATATGTTTTCATTTCTCTTGAATTTATGCCTAGGAGTGGCACTGCTGGGTTGTATGGTAACTCTATGTTTAATCTGTTGATGAACTATTTTCCAAAGAGGCTAAACAATTTAACATTCCCACCAGCAGTATATTAAGGTTCCAATTTTTCCACATCCTCACCAACACTTGTTATTATCTGTCTTTTCTTTTACAGTCATGCTGGTGGGTACAAGGTGGCACCTCATTGTGGTTTGAATCTGATTTTCTCTGATCGCTAAGAATGTGGAATATTTTTTCATGTACTTATTGGTCATTTGTATATCTTCTCTAGAAAAATAGACATATTCAAGTCCTCTGCCCATTTTAATTGGGCTTTTAATTATTTAGTTGCAATAATTCTTTATACATTCTCGATTCATGTCCCTTACTAGATATAAAATTTGCAAGTGCTTTCCCTCATTCTTTAGGTTGTCTTTTCACTTTGCTGATCATATCATTTTCAGCACAAAAATTCTGAATTTCAATAAAATCCAATATATCTACTTTTTTGTTTTGTCACTTGTGCTTTTAGTGTTATATCTAATACAGCTTTGCATAACCCAAAGTCATGAAGATTTACTCTCAGATTTTTTTCTAAAAGTTTTATTGTTTTAACTTTTACATTTATGTCTATGGGTCTATCTCAGTTTATTGTGTGTATGGTATAAGAAGGCTGTTTTTTCATTGGATATCGATTATATATTCATAAATTACACAGCAGCTCTCATGTCTTTCCATTTCCTATAGGGCACTAACTCAATCCCTCTCCTCTCCACCTCACTCATGCTCTCATATACTCTCTTTCTTCAAGTTGGTTCATGAACTTGTCAAACAACTCAATTGATTCATGATCACTAAATTTCTTCCAGAATATGTGTTCTTGCTTTGAAAATTAAAAAGTGAAGTATCCTTTTTTATAACCAAGTAATATTCCCTTTGATGGATAGACCACACTTTGCCAGTTTCTGTGCTTTGTGCCTCAGGCTGGGGAGGAAAGATATCCCTCATATGATAACCAAGATTTATACACTTATCAGTCATATTGTCAAACATTTTATTTCCACTTTGACCTTCAGGAAAAAAAAATGCAGTTGATTTCATTCATAACACAATCCAAAGGTACCTATTCTTATCTTTGATTTATAAAATACCTATATATTTACTTTTCAACTGTTCTATGGTTTTTAAGACATACTCTTGCCTTAATATTTAAAATCAAATACAATATTTAGCCACCTATTATTTTCTATATTTTTCTGAAATATTTACAGAGAAATATTTTTCCTTAAGTTTAGTATGCTAAGTTAACTTCAGTGGTACCTTAATTTCATGAAATGTTTTTCAAAGTTGGTTAAATCATAATTTATGATCTAGTATTACATTTGCATTTAATAGATGGTATATTTCTAAAATTAGTATTAAAAGTGAACCAATTCAGATGAGTTTATACCCAAAACAATTAGGGATAAAAATTTCTTTCATTGTAGTGACACTTTCATTAGCTAAATGGGCTGTAACAAAATAAGATTGTGTTTACCAAAATATTTTAGTCCTGAAACAACCACTCCTCCCTCCATCCCAATTAAATAAGTTTTTTTTTAATCTGTTAAATTTACCTTAATTTTTTTCACTAACTGTAGAAGCTCCACAATCTGTCAATATTATGTTTAATCAGATTTCCAAAACTTCCGGATGAGAGCTTTGCTTGCAAAACTAATTAAGCATTTAGAGCTAAAACATCATTGTCATTATTCAGTATCATTACCCTATGTGAATTCATTTTTATAAGCTCAAATAACTAATGTATTCATAAATTCAAATAAGAATTTTCTGTGTATTAGGTATACAAAACCATCCTAAGCTAACGGATATTACAAAATATTAGATTCAAAAGTGCCACTGCTTGTAGGAGTCAAGTAAATTATCCTTGATTCTTTTAAATGTCACAGACTAACAGACCTTTAGGATGGTATGCTATTCTAATTCTTATCTTACCAAGAAAGGAATTAAAAGCCACAAAGACTAAATGGTTTTACCATAGTGAAGAAAATGACAAAATTACCTTAACAGCATCCTACATTTCTATGGAATTTTAAATCTTATTAAGATGTTTGGTTGCTAGCAATAATGCCAACATTCTCCCTCTTTCCTTTTAAGCTTCTACCCTTCTTTTGTAACTTGAGTTTCTTTCAACGTCACATGCTTTCTTTTCACTCAGCTTACTGGGTCATTTAATACATCATTTCCGTTTTAGTTATCCAAGCCACCGGATTTCCTTCTAACCTCTCTAGCCATTGTCAAGGCAATTCACCTGATATTCTGCACTTCATTAAATTACCTTCCATTTTTATCATCTGCAAACTGTGCTGCTGCCTTTCTTAGATTTTAGTGTCTACAGTCTCTTGCTTTTAGGGTTCAGATGAAGTCCATCTTCCCTGTATAGGCCCTCCCTCATCCAAACAGTCTTTCAGTAGCAGAAATACCTAAAGTCTTCCTCTATGAGTGAAACTCTGATACAGACACCACCCACTATGAATTCCAGTACAAGGCTTGTTTCCCTGGTGTCAAGGATCAATCCATTGTAAGTTACCATCTTATCAAGATGGAGTCTTGATAAGACTCTTAATTTACCCAGGGAGTTCAGTTTATATTGAGTCATTGCATGAATCATAAGGTCTGTTCCCTGTCACCACCTGATCATGTGGTTTAGAGCAAGTTCACTATCACATATTCTCCAGGTCTCAGTTTCCTTGACAGTAAAGAGGGGACTCTCCTGGATTTTAACTTACTTTTAGCTCTAAAACACTATGATTCTTCTCACTTCCAGGCTCACATTTTCCCCTCTTGTTTTCATGATTAGGAGAAGTGAAAAGATGCACAAAAGTTCAACTACCTGTTCACATAGATTAATAGCTATTTGCCTTTCAAATGAGATTGAACTATTTTCTTCCACCTTTAAAATACACTGTGAACATCATCTCCATTTCTGAACAGCTCCACAGTGTTTTTATAACTATAGTGTTTGTGCTAAATGTGAATAGACCTGCAAATAAATGCAATTTAGCTCATTCGAAATCCAGATTGGCAAGTCTCTTTCTCTGAATTCAACCAAAAAGGAGTCAGTTTTGAAGGCATGGTTGTGTTTCACATAGGGAGGGGGCTTGTATTTATTTGTGCATCATGGCCTTTCATTTTTTAACACATGGCATACATTTTCAAAGAGTCTTTAAAGCAAACTCGCAAAATATTAAACAAAGCAGATTTTAACAGTTCAAGAAAATATATATCATATAGCTTATGTGCTTTGCAAACATCTCACGTAATTCTCACAGCAATACCACGAGGCAGGCACTATTATTTCCCCCATTTCATAGATAAGGAAATTGAGGCAGCTAAGTTAGCATGCTCAAAGTAGCCTAGGCTTCAATCCCACATAGTCTGGGAGCACATTATTCAACCTGAAATCCAATGATATGGCATCTCTGATGCTTATTAACAACCAAATGCAACAGATAAATCATGGCTTTGATTTCCTTTCTTTGCAGCTTTCACTTTATAAATACAAAAGGCCACTGTCTGAAAATCCATTTTGTTTCATCAATGCTTGAATTCAATCAATGATAATACACTCTTGGCTAATTGAGAGAAAGGTTAAAGCCACCTTTGAATGGGATTAACAAATAACCAAATGAAAAACAAAAACCTTTATACTCTATTGCACACTGACCAGAGCTACGTTCTGCTCCTGGCAAGAAGTGAAACAGGTAGTTCAACTGCAATTATGTGAAAGAAAAAGTGAGAGTAATAAACAAAATGTATAGCACAAATCTAGATGGGATATGGACTCGTGTAGATCTACGTATCTCTTATTTCCCAACAAATTTAGGTAAATTGAGGCCACACTTGTCTTCCTATAATTCATCATCCAAAGACATTTCAGAATGATTTCCACACAGAGGATCCTTCGCATAACATCGACATCACAATGGTTGCACTTTCAATATTCTCTGAGTAAGTTATGTTTAAAACACTTTCAAAACTAATTTTTTTTCCCAGCAGGATGATATAAGTGGACAAAACTACCATACTATTGAAAAGGAATTGATCAAAATAAGCAGTCAGAGACATTGGCAAAAATGGCTTTAATCTGAGCAGAAAGATACATTTCAGTTTGGCTTTGTATTGAATATTTTCAATAATGGTCAAATTTTCCCACTGTCCTAACCTCCTTAACAAAGCTAAACATCTTACAGCTTATCTGTGCTATCTCGTGATGCCTCTTCGTGGAAGAAGGTGGGAGGAATGGGTGGTGGAGGGTGGTCAGCTACCAGCTGCTGTTAAAATCTGTCAACTGGCAAGTGAAGCCTTCTGATTTGTGAGCAATTTCCAAAAGAAAAAAAATCAGAACTACCATCTGGGAAGTAGGAAGAAGATACCACTTGGCAAAAATGATTCAGAAAACACAGGCAAACACAGAAACACACACAAACATATCAATGTGTACACACACATACACACAGAGAAAAGCAATGGCCTCAGCTGATAAAAACCATCAATCCCCTCCTACTACTATTTTTTTCCAACTAGACTAACATTAAAAGGGAGGTCAGAGGGTGAGTGGCAGAACTATTGACGGGATTCTATTGATAGCCCCACTGCTGACTCACTAATCTACTTCAAGCAAACCACCTGTTAGGAATTTAGGGCATAGTTTATCAACTTGCAAAGCAGGTGTGTGCATTCTCACCTTCCACAAATCATGAAGCTCATTTAAATGAGGATTTCAAAGAACTGTGCTATTCTGGGAATAGAACTCCCGAAAGGAAGTGTAACATATCATTTTTAGAGTTCCACATGATCTCCATACACTCATCAAGAATCTTCACAATCAAGAGAAAACCACCAGTGGGCACCGCTATTTGCTCACGCAGGTGCAGTGGAAAAGCCCGACGCCTGTTCTCAGCATGAAGCATGGCTGCCTCAAGTATTGGAAGAACATGGTGTTCTTTCTATCTCCTTTTCCTCCCACATTCACCCAAGACTGCTCCAAAGGGACTGCTTCATAACCAGGTGTGATGGTGGGTACCTGTAATCCCAGCTACTCAGGAGGCTGAGGCACAAGAATCGCTTGCACCAGGGAGGCAGAGGTTGCAATGAGCTGAGATCGCGCCACTGCACTCCAGCCTGGACAACAGAGCGGGACTGTCTCAAAGGGGGGAAAAAAAGAACCATTTCATTCCTAACTGTGATGCTCAGGCTGGCCCTATGGGAACAACTCAGATGAAAAGTAGTTATGCAAAGCTTGCCACTCTGGCCTCATTCTGAATTTTGCACTGAGGGGATAGGACAGCTACTTTCAGTTTTAAGAAATAGTTCCCAGAATTTAATGTTAAAACATTCCACATTTGTCTTTGACTTCACCTGATAAATTCCACTCAGTTTCTCCTACTTTTTCCAAATTACACTTCAAGGTACTGTCATTATGCACAGTACTTTCAAGTTCACAGTTATAAATTCATTGTAAATTTTCCTTTACAATTATATTTTAAGCTCAATTAAAAATAGTATGGGGTTTACTTTTTTTAAAAAAATATTTATTTCAGCACTAGTTGTATAATAGAAGAACATAAGACTTTAATATTTCAGAATGATAACATTTTAATGTCTTTTCCTGTTCAATCATAAACCTGTTCTCCTTAATTAGCCTTTTCAGGTAATCTTAATCCTACTTAGACAATTATAATTAACACAGAAATTAATATAAAAATTTTTCCAACCCACCTAAAAGTTTAAACGAACAGAGTGATTTCATGGTTAATTGTGTATAGAGAGAGCATAACATTGTGGTTAAGAGACAGGCTGCCTATATTCAAATCTTGGTCTGTCAAATATGAGCTGTGTGATCCTGGGTTTAAATGCTCTGTGCCTCAGTTTCCTCTTTTGTAAAATGGAGTTAATAGTACTTATAGAATTGTTGAAAGGATTGAATGATTTAATGTACATAACGCACTTCGAAGTCATACAGTAAGCAGGCTGTATGGAAGTAAGGAAGCGATAGTGATTATAACCATTGTCATCCCAACCACAACACTGTCCAATACAACCTAGTAAATGCACAACCCACTGTGTTTGGGGCTCTAATCAAACCAATGCAAGACAATTAATTGAAGGTAGAAGCCAAACATAAATGACTAGTCAGCACATCATATAATGCATAACACAACTGAGCAAATTCTGCCTTCCAAAACCCAGCCACGCCAGGAAGGACACAGAGATGTCTTCTCAATATAGAGAACCTTGGATGGAACATCACAGACTTCAGTGATAAGAAGGATAAGGGTAATAACTCTTTCTGGTGTATAAAATTCAGAGGTTTCTCTTTCCCAAGGAATCAAATCCCACATTTGGCACAACCCCCAGCAGTGAAGAAGTCTGCAATAAAAATGAGCAACATTTCAGAAATATACCGCCTGCACAAAATATAAAGTTCCCTCTGAAATAAAAAGGCTCTTTTCAAGCAGCTTGGGGAAGGCAAAAAAGGAGAACACAAGACTCAAATTAAACATGGCTGACTAGAGACTTCTGAGATGTGTTTCCAATCAGGGATCCATGTCTGATTCAATGGGCAGGTCAAAGACAGTGAAACTCCCAACATAACATAAAACATGCAAGGTCATTGTGCTGCAGGAACCAAAGGATAGTGATCAGTGATATGTCACCTCTGAGAGTATTACTGTGGTGCATGTAAGGCTGGATTGAAATACAGTGAACAGCCAACTCATGCTTCAGTATCAAAAATGGAATAATCTAGTGAGAAAAGGGTATTAAACATTTTTAAACAGTCAATGAAACACAGGTAACAACCAATCAGAATATTGTCTGGATGTAAAAGCTTTGCTTATACCCATCTCTCTGATGTGCCCTTATACAGACCTAGGTCTAGAGCTACCAACCACAAAGTGAGGTTCCTCTCCATCTCTCTTTTCTTGGGCTCTACTTCTGAGATGGCTACAGCCATTCTCTTTCTTGGTCCTACATTGATACCAGTGGATCTACATTCATTTTGGAAAGCATGGCTATCAGAGATGTAACATGGTCAAGGCTGAATTAGGATGGGAAGCCATATACTGCAGTCACAGATGCTAAGGGGAGGAAACAGGAAAAGTAAGAAGCTCAATGTGCTGTCAGGGAACTTTCTCTCATTTTCCCACCTATTTTTAATGAAATAAAGGCTAATTTCAGAAAAAGATAAATTTAAGGCAAAGAGCATTAAATGACAGAGAAGTTAGTTTTACAAATGATAAAAGACAAAATTCGCAATGAAGACATCAGGATCATAAACAATTTTGTGGAGACACACAGCATTGAAATGTATAAAAATATTTAAGATATGCATGAAAAAACACTTTTAAGTCTATGAAAGATCAAGTAGGCAAAAAAGTAGTTGAAAATAAAAATACAACTAACAGCTTCAGGTGCATAAACTTTCATCCCTTAAAAGCAAAAAGGACACCTAATTTTAAAGTGTCAAAGTATCTATACTTGGTCTTAAAAGGAAAATCCAATAAATTACTAGAACAAGAAGCTGTTATTCATTCATTCTCATGTATCCTCTGAGCACCTTCTACATGCTATGCTGTATACTGGCTCTGATGTTACAGTAGTAACCAAGACAGACATGTTGCTGCCTCTACAAAACTTAGAAACTAATAAATGAAAGAGAAAAGAAAATGGGGGCTATAATTTGACTGTGTCTCCTTCAAAATCCAGGTGTTGCCAAAGTGGTAGTATTAAGAGGTCGGCCCTTGAAGAGGCAATTAGGCCATGAGGGCTCCTCCTTCATGAATAGGACTAAGACACTTACAAAAGAGGCTTCACATAGTGAGCTCACTCAGTGAGCTTGCTCTCTTGCCCTTCCACCTTCTGCCATGTGAGGATGCAGCAAGAAGGCCTTCACCAGACACCAGATACCAGTGCCTTGATCTTGGATATCCCAACCTCCAGAACTGTGAGAAATAAATGTCTTATATTTATAAATTACTCAGTCTCAAGTATTTAGTTATAGCAACATAAACAGATTAAGAAAATGGGTAATTGCAATGTAGTTTGAAATATACTTTGATACGACAATTGTATGGATCACAGGAGACATTCCCCCCACCCACTGTGATCCATGTGATACTTAAGAAAAAGGGCAGGTTGCAAATCAAACAAAAAACAAGGACAAGGAGTTACTCCAAACTTTGAGGGCTCAGATATTACATTACATGTGATAACTTACTATAAGGCATATAAAAGAAAAGCTACCTAATTTTTTAAATGAAGACAGCAAAGTGTAGCAAAATTGGAGAATCACCACAAATAACCAAATAAGGTTTACCTCAAGAATTCAAGGATAGTTTAATATTAGTAATTAACATATATCATTTGATCCAATTGAAAAATTTAATTTGAGAACTATTTTTATTGTTATTTCTTTAAAAACAATTTACAGGTGACTGTGGCAAGGGTGTAGAGTACAAGGTTAATATACAAAAGTCAACTGCTTTCCTATACACCAACAATAAAACTAAAATAGACCAGCAATAAATTTGAAATTTAAAATAGAACACCATTTACATTAGCAACCCCAAAAATGAAACACTTAGAAATATTTTTGAGGTTTTGGGGCTGGATAACATAAAAATATACAAAAAAAAATGAAAAACAAAAAAATAAACATTTCACCAAAGGCACAATCCATGAAACAAATAATAAATTGGACTTCATTAAATTAAAAACATCTGCTCTGCAAAACACACTGTCAAAAGAACCACAAGACATGCCACAGACTGAGAAGAAATACCTGTGAAAGATATATCTGATAAAGGATTGTTTTCCAAAGTATACAGACAACTCTTAAAACTCGACAGTAAGGAAATGAAAAACCCAATTAAAAATGGGTAGGATGTTTGAATAGATACCCCACCAGAAAATATATACCAATGGCAAATAAGCATATGAAAATATACTCACCCTCATATGTCATTCAGGAGCTGCAAATTAAAACATCAATAAGATACCACTATATACTTATTAGAAATGGTAAATGCTGGCAGAGTTGTGAAGCAACAGAAACTTTCATTCATTGCTGGAGGGAATGCAAAATGCTGGAGGGAGTACAACCACTTTGGAAGATAGTTTGGCAGTCTCTTACAAAACTAAGATTTTACTATATATGATACAACAATTGTGTATTTGTCCAAAAGAATTGAAAACACATCCACACAAAAACCTGTACATGGATATTTATAGCAGCTTTATTTATAATCGCCAAAATTTAGAAGCAACCAAGATGTCCTTCAGTAGGCGAATGGATACATAAACTGGTACATCTAGATAATGGAATATTATACAGCCCTGAAAAGAAATGAGCTCTCAAGCCATGAAAAGATATGGAGAAATCTTAAATACCTATTACTAGGTGAAAGAAGCCAATGTGAACACCTATATACTATATGAGTCCAACTATATAATATTCTGGTAAAGACAAAATTACAGAAACAGTAAAAAGATCAGTGGTTGCCTGGGGTTAGTGAGGAGGGAGTTATAAATAAGCAGGGCACAGAATATTTTTTAAAGCAGTGAAAATATTATGCATGATGCTATAATGGTAGATGCATATTACTATATACTTGTCAAAAACCATAGAACATACAACACCAAGAGTGAACCCTAATATAAACTCTAGACTTTGGGTGATAATGATGTTTCAAAGCAGGCTTACTTATTGTAATAAATCTACCACTCTGATGGAGGAGAATGATAGTCAGGGGAAAAAGGGGAGCACAGGTTATTTGGGAACTATGTACTTTCTCATCAATTTTACTGGGAACTTAAAACTGCTCTAAAAAGTCTATTAACCAAAAAGCTATCTGTTTTCCATAATTTTTATTTTAAGGATAATACACATACATCACTTTTCTCAAATCAAAGAGTAGTAATCAGCATTAAAAAATAGCAATCCTTTGTCCCACCTCTCAATTTTGCTCCTCTGAGGCCAACACTTTAAACTCTTAGAGCTGATTCTTCTGGTATTTACCTTCATTTTTCTAAGTATATTTACACTACTAATTTTCACTTATCAAGTTTGGATATTATAGAATTCCTGTGGTGGATGAAACTCTAGCTATTTTGCACTACTTCCATTCTCTTCCTCCTCTGTCCAAATATTATATACAACATTTTTCATTAAGTCAACAGTTGCTGTTTATATTATTATGACCAAAAAGATATTGTTCATATTTGAGCTGCTTTACTAGTATTTATAAAAGGGTAACAGGAAAAATTTCAGAAAATATTCTACATTCCTAAGTGGAAAGGCATATTTTAAAGACATCATTTCTTCCTCTACTTCTTATATAAGATTAACACAATAAGGATTTTATGGGAAATTGATAAAACATTTTTGCATATAAACTTTAGAATCAAACAGCCAACACTAGTACATGTTTGAAAAAGAATACAGTATGAATGTTTGGTTGAAGATAAGATAAACAAGACATCCCAGACATGCTTTGCAAGGTAGAAAGACTACACGATTATAAAACTAAGGATGATCACAACACTGCACTCCAGCCTGGGTGACAGAGCGAGACTCCGTCTCGGAGAAAAAAAAAACAAAACTAAGGATGGAGTACCTTTTATCAGAATAACCATCCCACAAAAGCCACCTATAAAAGCTGAATGAAAAAATATACACAATTGTTTGAACAAAATTTTGAAGCTGTTCAAGAACAACTGACAGAGGTAGGACTTAAGAATCTATGATCCTTGAGAGAAGAAGAGCATGGAAGGTAAACTACACATTCACCTCAACTATTTCCTTGGGACCGTTGTTCAAAATCCCAGCATGGGGAACTAGAGATGAAGAGAAAAAGGTAAAATCAGCCAAAGTAGCTGGGGCAAAATTCCTGGGAGTAGGTAAGCACAGAAGAGTGAACCCAAAAATCTGAGTAAAAATTTCCCCCAAGTTATTGGCCAATTTCTAAGCTGGCAACTGGGAAACTAAACAGCTAAGCAGAAAATTTATCACCAGCATGTTTGGGGGAAGTCAGAGATTGGAGGTCAAATTCTACTAAGGTAAAGTACACTTGAGAAACACTTGGACTTTTATTGAGATCTCTGAGGCATTGCAGGTTAGTAATAAGAGCCATCTCTAAGAATAAAGGTAAGACTGCAATAAACCTACCCAAACAAAGCCTAAAATAAGCCCTTGAAAGAAGTAATCCGCTAGTATTCCAGCTCCCAGCCCCCAGAAAAACAAAAACAAAAACAAAAACAAAAACAGCTTTTGTTAGAAGAAGAAAAAAATCATCGAGAGCCTCAACAATTTTTGAGCCACAATGTTTGGCAAAAAGTCACAAATTATTGGGCTTACTGAGAAAACAGTACCAAACGACATAAAACCAAAGAGAAAATCAGTCAAGAGAAATAGGACCACAAATGATTCTAACAATGAAGTTATCAGACAAGGACTTTAAAATTATTAAGATTCATATGTTTTAAAAATTTTTTAAGTATGAATATTTAAATAGAGATGTAGAATCTGTTTATAAGGGGACTCAAATGGAAAATCTAGAACTTAAAAGTATTCTATAACTAAAATTAAGAATCCAATTCATAGCTTTGCACAGTGGCAGTATCATAGCCAATGAGCACACAATTATTCCTAAGTGAAAGAATCCAATTGATGAACCCAAGAGCAGATCAGACAAAGCAAAGCAGAAGATAAGTAAACTGAAAATGCCTACACTGAAGTACATTTTTAAAAACCAGATAATAAAAAAAGCACAAATAGTGTATGACATATATACATATATGTGTGTGTGTGCATGTGTGTGTGTATGTGTGTGTGTAATAGAAATTCTAGAAGGAGAAAAGAAAATGTGGCAGAAGCAATATCTGAAGAAATAGGGGCCAAAAATTCTCCAAAATGGATGAAACATCAAACACGAAATCAAGATAAATAAAAAGCAGACCACACCTAAATACATCATGGTAAAACTGCTTAAGAAAACAAAGAGAACTCGCAGAAACAGCCAGTGCAGAACAGCATATTAGCTTCAAAAGAACAACAATAAGACTGAGGTCTAAATATTCAACAAAAAATTTCAAAGCTGGAAGACAATGCAATTATATATTTAAAGTGCTGAAATAAAAAAAGAACTAACAATTCAAAATTTTACTTCAAAAATAAAGGAAAATACATTTCAAACACATATATGCTAAGAAATTCATAACCAGCAGACTGGCACTATAAGAAGTACTAAATGGAATTTTTGAAGCTAACAGAAAACAGTATCATATGGAATTATGGAAATGTAGAAGGGAAGATTGAGCACACGTGTAGGTAGGTATAAAATACTGACTAACAAGAATTATAATACTCTTCCCATTGGAAAAGATTATCTCCCACTCCTTAAAAAAAAGAAAAAGAAAAGATTTGCAAAATTATAACTTTTATTGAACCCATTAGAGAGCACTTAGCTTTTAGGGCAACCAAAATAACCCAAAATCTAAGAAAAGACAGGAGCCTCCAAAGGGAGACAAGATACTAGAATTCGCTTACCTGAGACAGACACTGGACCCCTGACAAGCCATTAGGAAGAATTTCAACTAAAAGTTTTAACAGACTGCTAAAGACCAAGTATGAGTTAGCATGAGAGCACAAAACTTCTAGGAGCTGCAGACAAAATAGAAATCTACACCCACTCACAGATTCTTCTCAACCACCTTCACTGGATGCTAATGAGAAAGACTGGGGGCTGAGGGAGAGACTAGAGAAAGCCTCCCTTTTAGTCCATTCTTGGTAGAGGGAAACAGCAGGCACTGTGGAAAACAGTACTAAATCCACACAGATTCTTTCCCACTTTTCCTAGGAAACAATAGACAGGCCACTGGGGGAAGGACAGAAAATCCTGTAGGCTTTTAGGCACAGTTGAAGACCTCTGCAAGTAGGGAAAGAGAACAGGAAAAAACAACAACAACAACAACAAAAAATAACTTCTACCTCTAATACTGTAGGGTGGCAGGAATAGAGCCTGGGCCCAGGTCATGAGATGTCTCCTACATCTGAGAAAGAGGCAGGATTAATGAGAAGGCCACACTCATGACAGCCAAGGAGGTAACACCTACCTAAGACCAAACTTGCACCAGCACAACAGAGACCACCACTCCATTCTGCCAACTAGGTACATTCAAAGCAATGCCTTAGAAAATGCAATAAAAGGCCGGGCGCGGTGGCTCAAGCCTGTAATCCCAGCACTTTGGGAGGCGGAGACGGGCGGATCACGAGGTCAGGAGATCGAGACCATCCTGGCTAACACAGTGAAACCCCGTCTCTACTAAAAAATACAAAAAAAAACTAGCTGGGCAAGGTGGTGGGCGCCTGTAGTCCCAGCTACTCGGGAGGCTGAGGCAGGAGAATGGCGTAAACCCGGGAGGCGGAGCTTGCAGTGAGCTGAGATCCGGCCACTGCACTCCAGCCTGGGCAACAGAGTAAGACTCCGTCTCAAAAAAAAAAAGAAAAGAAAAGAAAATGCAATAAAATTGATTTTGGACTTTACTCTTGCCTTCTGGAGTGATTGTGACCATAAAAGCAACGGAAAAATCATCAACTCACATTCTATAAAAGCGTATTTGGAAAAATATTTGCAAAACATCACAAAAAGCCTTAATAATTATTATAATACCAGATGAGTTTTTAGGAGAGGAATTAAGAAGAAAATTTCCAACACAGAATAAAACCATGAGCAGGGCACCTACATGGAGAGCAGGTACACAGGTTTTTTAAAAATCAGAAACAGTTCACACTCCAAGAAAGAATAAAATGTCACCACTTATGAGTGTGAACCTTCACAACTTTGCTCTTTCTCAAGCCACCTGCATCCTGAGAAGCCATGGGGCTGCATGGATCATGCCCATGGTCACTGCCAAGCAGCACAGGTGGTGTGTGCCAACGCTGGGGACATAGAGTGCCCCAACCATCACAGTGGTCATGCTCACTTACAAATCTTCAGCTTGATCCTAGGAGGCTCCTGGTGCCCACCAGGAATTTTAGCTAAGCTTTGCCAAGATTCCCCGAGTTTAATCAAAGTCAGGACCAGGTGGAAAGAGCCCACTGCTGGCTGGTGAAAACGAATTGGAAAGAGGGAAATGAAAACACGGACACTTTTTTGAGAGTTGAAAGGGAATCTCCATTACCTTTTGTCCCCCTCCTCCCTTGGAAAATGTGGAAAATTTTGAAACTGAGCCCTCCAAATTCAATTCAACATTTCCTAGGCAAATTTATGGGTAACTTTAGGAATTATCCTAAAGATCCATAAAAGAATAAAGATGGAGAAAGAAAGAGACAGAAAGAGGGAGGGGGAGAGGTATATGTGGTAGGATCACATCTGCTTTCCTAAAATTAGGTGACAAGGATGATTTTATTATATATTATATTATATCATACAAGATATATACACACACAGTAGTAAACTTGAGTGAGGTGGCAAGTTAATGTACTTTTACTATTGAGGAGGTGAAAAAATTCTTTAAGAAAATAAAATAATTGAGGCTTTTAAACATTTTGGAATCACTAAAGTTCTTTCCATTCCACTGAAATAAGGTATCACAAAATAAGGGATCAGAATTCAACATGAGAACTCCAACAAGATTGTCAGGCAAATTTCTTCAGGAACCACTACATGTAATTTATGAAGTGACCCAGATAAAATCAAATTCCTTCATGAACTTAAATCTCTAACTAGTAAGTTAGAAAAAAACCTGAAAGGATTTCTTTATTTAAAAATTTAAAAAAGAACAATTCCCTTGACTAATTCTGACTACCGCCTATCTCCAAGCCTTCTGGCAGCATTACTAGTATGTGACAGGATTGTGGTCAGGCCACCATTTAGAATCAGGTGTCAGGCGCTTTTAAATGATATAGTGGACAGTTCATCTTCACAGAAGCCCCAGAAAAGGGGCTAGTGCCCGCTCCACTGCAATCACGCCTCATAGAGTGGAACAGGGACTTCCCATGACTTAGATTACACTCTGCCTATTGTCTAATAATATAGCTGGCTGGCAAAAGAGGACTCACTGTGTTTGCAAATGTATCCCATGAAGAAGCAAACACCTGGAAGCATCTCCTTTGATTCTAGGCTAAACTTCACATTTCAAAAGACCATAAAGACAGAAAAAAAAAAAAAGTACAGCAATTTGTGAAAAAAGAAAATGTGCTTGTTTCATCCTAATTCTGTGCCTAGGTTTGCATAGGTTCTCACATTTAACTAGATACCATTATCCTCGCATTTCAGATGAGAAAAGACAGCCTCTACTTGTTCCCACAGGTATACAGCAAGAAAGTAGCAGCATCAGCATTTGAACCCAGATGGCTCCAAAAACCAGGGTCTTCACACACACACTCAGTGTGGTAAGTCAAAAAATGGGACTGACTCAAATCATGAAAAAAACATATCAAATATCTTCATTTCTGTGTTTAGTTCCACATTCCCCAATTCTTTTAAGAAACAGGCACATTCTGATTCTGCTAGATAATCTGCTAAACTTTAAGCTTAAAAATCAAATCTTTTGTATTACTACAGTGTTGTTCCTTCTGTTCAAGTTTTGGCCTACTTCTTTCTAAGGCATTGTGAAGTGAAGAAAAACTTCACTTTTCCTTACATGTCAATAGCTTATAATTCCACTGATTACAAAACTAAAAATGTCTCACAGCAAATTCAGTCACTTAATTTGTGATACTGTCACAATGAACTATTTGGAAACAGAGTACACCACATTTTTAAAAGTATTCTTTCATTTATTCAACAAAGATTTGTTACCACCATAAGGCAAGTGCAGATGCAGGGGTAACACCAGTGAAAGAGGTGGATGGAAATGCCTGCCCTCTTGGAAACAAAGAAAGAAGTAAAACAGGTCCAATAGCAAGAAGTACCATACAGTGAAACATAAGGCATGGAAAGGGGATGGGGACAGGTGGAGAGTGGAGGGAGGTACCATTTACATTCATGTAGTCAGGGAGACCTCTGAGGGGGCCACATTGGAGCAAAGACCCAATGGAAGTGAGTAATCCAGCCCTGGGGAGATGTGGAGTTTGGGTGTTCCAGACAGGGGAAACAGCCAGTGCAAAAGTATAACTAGCATTTTAGAAGAAGACCCAAGATCGGGCATAGTGGCTCATGCCTGTAATCCCAGCACTTTGGGAGGCTGAGGTGGGCGGACCACCTGAGGTCAGGAGTTCGAGACCAGCCTGGCCAACATGGTGAAACCCTGTCTACTAAAAATACAAAAAATTAGCCAGGCGTGCTGGCGGATGCCTATAATCCCAGTTACTTGGAAGGCGGAGCCAGGAGAATCGTTTGATCCTGGGAGGCAGAGGTTGCAGTGAGCTGAGATTGTGCCATTGCACTCCAGCCTGGGTGACAAGAGTGAGACTTAGTCTCAAAAAAGAAGACGGAGAAGGAGAAGGAGAAGGAGGAGGAGGAGGAGAAGGAGGAGGAGGAGGAGGAGGAGAAGGAGGAGGAGGAAGAGGAGGAGGAGGAGGAAGAGGAGGAGGAGAAGGAGAAGAAGAGGAGGAGGAGGAGGAAGAGTAGAAGGAGGAGGAGGAGGAGGAGGAGGAGAAAGACTCAAGGGGACCAGAGTTGCTAAAGCAGAGTGAACAAAGAGAAAGGAACAGAATGAGGTCAGAGAGGCAACAGAGCTAGATGACACAGGACCTTATAGCCACTACAGGGGCTCTGGCTTTTACTCTAAATGCTTTGGAAATTATTGACAGCAAAGGAATGACATGCTTTGACATAAGTTTAAAAGGAATGCGCTATGTCAAAAACAGACCACATGAGAGGGAGAGGTGGATACAGAGAAATCAGTTAGGAGATAAGTTCAGCAACACAGGACGAGGTGGCTCATGCCTACAATCCCAGCACTTTGAGAAGTTGAAGCCAGAGGATTGCTTCAGGCCAGGAATTCAAGACTAGCCTGGGCAACATAGTGAGACACCGTCTCTACAAACAAATGAAAAAAATTAGCCAGGTGTCATGGTGTGCACCTATAGTCCTAGCTACTCAGGAGGCTGAGGTTGGAGGATCGCCTGAACACAGGAGCTCAAGGCTACCACGAGCTATGATTACGCCACTGCACTCCAGCCTGGGTGACAGCACAAGACCCCATTTCAAAAACACACACACACACACACACACACACAGAGAATAATGGTTGCTTAAAGCACCATGATAGCAGTGATGGTAGGAAGATGCAGCCTGAGTTTAGATATATTGTTATGGTAGAGCCATCCAGAGTTGCTGATGGATTACATGCATGAATAAAAGGGAGAAGTATGAACAACTCCAAGATTTTTAACCTGAGAGACTAGAAGAATGAAGTTGCTATATAGAGATAAGCATAATTGAGGAAAGTACAGGATTTTGAGAGGAGGTCAGAAATTCAGATTTGGATACACTAAGTTAGACATCCAAGCAGAGTTGCAAGTATACGCTTGGCTAATTCAAGCATAGTTTATAGACTTGTCAGCATGTGAATGAGATTAGGATGTGATGATATTGGGAAGAGAGACCAATCCTAAGGCTGAGCCCCAGATCATGGTAACATTTAGAAGTCAGGGAGGCATTAGAGATCAAGCAAAGGAGACTAAGAGAAAGTGACCAGGTAAGTAGGAGGAAGCATTTACTTCCTACACCAACAATGAAACTTTGGATCTCTAAAGAATTATTAATAAAACCAGTATTTGATGAATATCAGTTTTCACAAATTTTCTTTTTTTAAATCCCCCCCAATTCAAAAATTCCTTAAAACAGAGCAACCCAAAAGAGCATGCCACAAAGATTCCTTGGGCATGTCCTCCTCAAATCTTCTACTTTGCCTGATAAAGTTATGACAGAATCTCAGCAAAATTTAACCTTCCCACTAACTTAAGTTGTGAAATATTTATTATGAATCTAGCACAGGAAAGTCACAGTACTAAACACAGTGGTGATGGGATACAGGGATGAGTAATAATACGTGGTCCCTGTTCTAAAGAGTCCACAGTTTAGCAGGAGAGCTCAAATATGTACATCAGAAATAGTGACACCAAATTAACATAGATAAAATCATAGCAGTTATAAAAACATATTTAGGGGTCAAATACTTATAATTTAACAAGAATCCCATTATAATCAGTGCCATACTTGAAAGCAAAAATGTACTTGAATTATTTCAAAGTCTCAAATGATGATGACCTTATTAAATGTTCTTCAGCACTAATATTGAATGATAGCTCCTCGCTGGTATGTATAACATCTCTCTCATCTTTGCTAAAAAATCTTTTAACAGGAGGACACCTCTCGTGAAAATGACTTGGAGCTGCGCCATGGAAACTGAAACATCATGACTTCATTTCCACAGCTGGAGTGCCAAAGAAGAGTTACTGCGCCCTTGATCTTTTGTTCCTGGAGCATGCTCAGGAGGTGCTGCCAGAACACATCGACAGACACTGTGATGGTTTCACTATTGACAAGTTTTCTGAAACAGACCCGTTCACAGCTGTTCACAGTAACAGTGATACCACGTTAGCCACACCTGTGCAACCAGAGCTCCAGGACTATCCCAGGGGAAGGACTCATATGTCTTGCCTTGTATCTCAGAGAAACAATTAACAACTGAAAGTGAAGGCTAACACAATAATAGTCACAATTTATTCTCACTTATTTTACTTCATTCAGGCTGCTGTAACAAAATACCATAAACCAAGTGGCTCATGAAAAACAGAAATTTATTTCTCACAGTTCTGGAGGCTGGGAAGTTCAAGATCAAGGTGTCAGCAGATTCAGTGTCTCATGAGGGCCAACTTCTGATACAAGAGTCTTCTCACTGTGTCCTCACATGGTAGAGGAGGTAAGGTGGCTCCCTGGGGCCTATTTTATAAGGGCACTCATCCCATTCATGAGGGCTCTGCCTTCATGATCTGATCATTTCCCAAAGGTCCCACCTCCTAATATCATCACGCTGGGGACTATGATTTAACATGTGAATTTGTGGAGGAGACACAAAAACCTTCAGATCACAGCACTTGTTTTTTAAGTCCTCATTAATTTTGGGAGGAGAAAGTCAAGGCAGATCTTAGGATGCTGTCTTTTTGCCTTATGTCTTCATAAGACAGCGTGTCAAAAATGTTAAGAACTTTGGCTGCATTCTTCTAATAATCTGTAATCTAAAAGTATTTGTAGGATATTTACACTGGTCATTTTTCTGAAGATGATGAAATACAGTGGTGACAGCTAAGATTAGGTTTATGTTCCTTCATTAAGTCATTCATTTTTTTTTTCATTCATGAAACTGATGCTATGCTAAATGCTGGCAATGTAACAATTATTTTAAAAGCATAAACCCTTGAAAGAATCTACAGATTTGAGTGGGTATACCCATAAAAAAAATTTAGATACAATATAAAATCTATATTACTGAGAAATGTAACATGCTATTGGAACATAGCAGAGGAAGCAGCTAACTGCCAGAAAAAGGCAGGGAGAAGGAATGTGCAGAATGTGACAGAAGCTGGAGAAAGAAGACAAGGAAGCCTCCTTAGAGAAAATGCTGCTTGAGATGACTCTTGAGAGATGAATAGTTTTCACAAGGAAGGCACAAGGTTGGGGGAGATGAAACCAAAAGTTTTAGGTATAAAGTGTACTTAGTATTTCAGGATGCTAGAAGACAGTAGACGTAAATAATTGAAGGTTATGTATCTTTCAAAGTAAGTTGTACTGGAAGGCTTTTTGTATGAGAAAATATGAAATCTGATGCAGAGTTTAAAATGAACATTCTGACAGGGAAACTCAAGAATGAATAAAAGATGGAAATAACATAAAAATAGAGAAACCAGCCAGGTGCAGTGGCTCATGCCTGTAATCCCAGCCCTTTGGGAAGCCAACGCAGGTGGATCACCTGAGGTCAGGAGTTCGAGTCCAGGCTGGCCAACACGGTGAAGCCCCGTCTCTACTAAAAATACAAAAATTAGTTGGGCATGGTGGTGGGTGCCCATAATCCCAGCTACTTAGGAGGCTGAGGCAGGAGAATTGCTTGAACCCAGGAGGCAGAGGTTGCAGTGAGCTGAGACTGTGCCATTACACCCTGGACCTTATTGGAATAGACCAAGCAGAAGAGGATGCATATCTTGAATTAAGGTTGTAAGGGTAGGAAGGAGTTGGACAGATACAAGATAAGTAGCAGAGACATAATCAATAGGATTTGGTATATATTGAACAAAATATAGGCAAGGTAGGGGAGCTATGAAGGATAAGAGATTGAGAAGGACTTGTATCTTACTTTGATAACAAGATTTCCATAACTGAAATAAGAAAGGAAGATGATTAGTTACATTTTTAAACATGTATGTGATATCTGTCATCCACGTGAAGGCAGCTGGATCT
Source organism: Theropithecus gelada (assembly GCF_003255815.1). Classification (NCBI taxonomy): domain Eukaryota; kingdom Metazoa; phylum Chordata; class Mammalia; order Primates; family Cercopithecidae; genus Theropithecus; species Theropithecus gelada. The sequence continues at coordinate 63,389,700 of NC_037675.1, read as the reverse complement.
ATGAACCCATGGTTCGAAAGAGGTCCAGACTAGAGATGAAGATTTGTCATGGAAGGATGCATAAGAGGGAACCAAATATTTAAGGGACAGGCAGAGGAAGATGAATGAAAAGGAAGGACTAGGTGTGGCAGGGAGAAAACCAGGAACAAGTGGAGTCCAGAACCCAGGTGAGGAATGAATTTCATGGGGGGCATAGTCAACAATTTTTTTTTTTTTTTTTTTTTTTTTTTTTTTTGAGATGGAATCTCGCTCTGTTGCCTAGGCTGGAGTGCAGTGGCACAATCTCGGCTCACTGCAACCTCCACCTCCCAGGTTCAGGCAATTCTTCTGCCTCAGCCTCTCAAGTAGCTAGGACTACAGGTGCCCACCACTATGCCTGGCTAATTTTTTAATTTTTTGTAGAGATGGGGTTTCATCGTATTGGCCAGGCTGGTCTTGAACGCCTGACCTTGTGATCTGCCCACCTCAGTCTCCCAGTGTGCTGGATTATAGGCATAAGCCACCACACATGGCCGAATAGTCAACAATTTTAACTGTCAAAATCAGTCAAGTAAAGTTGAAGGAAGCGGGGAGGAAGACTGATTTTGTGACTAAACCATTCAGGAGGTCACGGCAATCCAAACAAAAAAAAAAAAAAAAAAAAAACATGCCCATGGGAGTAATAGAATAGAAGCCAAATCGCAGTGAATGAAGAAGCAGGCAGGAGGAAGTAGAGACTGCAAATACAGCCTATTTTCCCATAAACTCCTTGAACTTGACCTAGGAATGTGTAAGTCCACTCTCAGAAACCATAACGCCCAGGAATTTTTTCATTGCCAATAAATGCTGTTGAGCTGAATTTCTTGTAGCAAAGGCATGGGATGGAAGTGGGGGCACTTCAACCCACTTTGGGACAACCACCACCATGAGGAGAATGCCTTGATGTTTTGAGTGAGACACATGTGGCTTGAAAACCCAGCTTCTTTACCAGATAATGACACCGAACAAGCTACTTAACATCCCTAAAATGATTACCTTTTTTAAACATAGGAATAAGAATCTGCCACCACTCTGGATATACCTCATAACATTTCAATGATGATTAAATAATATAATGTATGTAAAATGTCTACTGTAAGTTAAGGTTACTACATAGTTAACTACTATATAGTTAAGGTTGTCACTCTCTATATATTATTGCTAACATTTGCAATTGAGAAGTTCTTCACCTGAAGTGATCTATAAAATCAACAAGGATTCTTGGCAAGTCTCTTGTCTTAGGCACTTTCTGTGAGAAAGCTCATGCTAGTGTGAGTTTTCCTGCAGTCTGCATTCCTTTTACTCTCTTTATAATTTCAAAATCGATTCAAATATATAGATTTAGCTTATAACCAAAATCATCTTAAGAACAATTCCTGGACGCACCATTTGCAGAATAGCCAAGGTAAAGTAAAAGTTGCCTTTGAAGACAAAAATATAATTTCCTCAGTTAAAAAAAATCTATAAGAGTAAATAATTCATATGAAGGCATGTAAGTAGCTCCCACCTTTTGTGCAATTTCTCTATTTATTTAAATGGACAATATAGACTCCTGCGGTAAGAAGATGCTAAAGTAGTCCCTCCTGAGCCCCACTTTCTAGTGTCCATGCCTTTGGTGCCCCTCCCCCTTCAGTGTTGATGGCACTTATGCTTCCAACCAGTAGAATATAGCAGAGGTGATAAGATGTCACACCACAATTACATTACCTGAGATTCCTTTTGCTATCAGATTCTAGCTTGCTGAAGTAAGCAGACATGTTGGGGAAACCTATGTGGCAAGGTAGCCTCTGGGACCTCAGGAAGCCTCCAGCAGCTGAGGGTGGCCTCCAAACAACAGCCAGTAAGAAGCTGGGGCCCTCGGTCCTACAACTACAAAGAAATCAATTCTGCCATCAACCTGAGAGAGCTTAGAAGTGGACTTTTCCCCAGTCAAACTTCCAGATGAGGATGCAGCCCAGCTGATACTTTGATTATAGCCATGTGAGACCCTAAGCAAAGGATTCAGCTAACACATGCCTGGACTCTTAATCCATAGAAACTGTGAAATAATAAATGTGTGTTGTTTTAAGCCACTAAATGTGTAGTAATATGTTATGCATGAATAGATAACTAATACAGATCCTATATGGTAACACCATTCTAAAAAGGTGCATTAGAGAGATTTTTTTTAACATGCAGGAGAAAAGCCATGATCTAAATCAGCAGTGACAAATGATGCACAGCATCAAAAATATATATATGTATGTGTGTATATATATATTTTTATTTATATATATATACACACACACACATATGTGTGTATATATACATATATATAGTGTTCCCTGACTTGTGGAAGACATGTGTCCATAAGCACTGAGAAGTAGGTGTTTGGGGTCCTATGGTGATATATGGCATATGTGGTAACATAAGAAATCTAGGCTTTTCCTTGAAACAGGCTTGTAACCAGCATTCAATGTAAAAGCAGTGGAGAGGTCTATGAATGGCATTGACTCCTCTAATAGAGCTGTGGGTTTTTTTTGACACCCAGTATCTATTCTTTCCACTTCTGGAACCTTCATTTTCTCCAGTAAATCACCTTTCCTCCACTCTCAGGTCATTTCTGGAAAAGCTCTCTACCCCCAACACCAGAAGCAGCAGTTGACTTAGACCTGGTCAATCAGAACATCACATTTCCCTGGCTTCAGTGATTGCTAAAGTTTGTCACATAATTCAAGTCAAGCCACACAAATCAAGCCAATTAGTGCTAATTCCAGCCTTTTCTTCTTCTTGCCAGAAAGTGGTGCTTTTTTGTTTTTCTCACTGGATTACAACCTAGGAGGATATAAACCTGGAGGTTCTGGCAACCATCTGGCTATGCATGGAGCTTGAGAATGGAGCCAGCCCAAATGGAAGTAGAGATTAGAAACTGGGGATGAAGGGGGGAAACCAGGTCCCAAAGATAACATTTGCACTTCTAGATAGAACTCCCCATGAAACCAGATTTACTCCCAGATTCATCCATTACTTGAGCTCACGCCTTTATCTTTGCTCATAAGAAGCCGAGAAATTCCTAATTTGACTTTAGTTCAGTTGTGTAAATAGGGTGGTTTCTGGGACATAAGCAATATTGCCTCTATATCACTTTACGGCTAAGAATAAATCCAACGTCACAAAGGGAAATATTAAGGGTAAGAAATCGTGGTTCATGTACAAACTGATTTAGCAGACTCCAACAGAAGTAACTGCTGGTCAATATGCATCTAAATGCTGAAGAATAGTTTTTTAACTTTCTGCACATAGGTTTTGCAGTGGCTACTTTTTGTGAGATCAAAACAGAATAAAAACTAAGTAGTCCCAGAAGAACCTAAAGTTCTTGTTTTGGTTTTGAAATAGGCTCTGATATTACAGCTTAAGAAGATACTGCTTGATGTTTCAACTTTGTTTATCCCTGCCCCCTACCCCCGCAAAAAAAACCAACGTTTGAAATAATATAAAAGTTTTCAAAGTCTTTCCATGAACAACAATGTCTCTTGTGATGATCCTATACCTGACATCCTTTAGCAAAAATGTATTAAATATTAGGAAATTTCTAGGATAGCAGAAATTCCAGAGTAACAACTGGATGGCATTACCAAGAACCAGATGCTAGTAAGCACGGGCAAAGTGAATCAATCGAACACCAAAACACTCCTCACCCCACCCCAGGGCATGTCCACTTATTTTTCCCTATACCCAGAATGTTCTTCCCTCAAATATTTGCACAGCTCTCATCTTCACTTCGTTCAGGTCTCTGTTTACATGCTGCCTTCTCAGAGAGATCATCCTATAAAATATAGGACCACCCTATTAAGGTAGCATTCATCCAATTAATTTGTATCCCCTTATCCTGCTTTATTTTTCTACATGGCACTTTTCATCACCTGACATGTTATATTTATTTGTTTGGCTGGTGAATATCAGATATGGGTAAGACATAGATGTCTGCTTCATCAGTTACCTATAATTTCCAGAAAGTCGCAGTTTACCTGCAGAATCTAGGTCTTGTGCAATTAACATAGACTATTTTAAGATCTATACAAATGCTTTGATAATACTTTCATTACACTACTGGTCAAATTTCAGGGAAGCAGAAAATATCAACAGAGGCAATTTATTTAATACAGGGAATTGGTTTCACAGGTATTGGATGTCAAATGAATAGGAAGAAGAATAGGGAAATAGGCCAGAGATTACAACTGCATGAAGCAGCTACCACCCCTAGGGCTGAGGAACCAAAAGGAAGCAGTCAAATTATCAGAAATCAGCTGCCACAGAATTGGGCTCAGGCATCTGAGGACGAAAAATTGTCTGACGCGTGCTGTTCCTCCGAGTGGGCTGGAATGAGGCTGGTTCTGGAATACTGAAAGAAGTTACAGATGAGAACCCAAACTGCTGATAGCAGAGTGAAGGGCTGTGCTGGAGTGCCCCTAATAGGAACAGTGAGTAAAACAGAAATCAATAAGTCCCTTCTCATCTCTTCCCATCTTTCAATGTCTTTTTACTGCTCTTTTGGGCATAGAGAACCTAGGAAAATCCGATGATCCGCCACCATAGGAGAACTGTAATTTGCAGAATTCTAAACCCAACATCCAAAGCAGAATCTAGAAGAATGGATTTGAGTTGACAGTAGTTTGAGAACCAGCACAGATTCCAACGCATTTCTCCAATTTTATCTTCTTAGAAAAGCCAAATTGAAAATGAATGGTACAATGATTAACTCCTGACTGTATTATTACTAGTTTCCTCTTGTAAACTTGGTTGACTTTAATCTGGAGTAACACACATGAAATTCAGGAGGTCCATGAACCCATAAAATGTCATTATAAATTTTTTTGATATGTCTTGATGTATCTTTCTGGACAAGTGAGTTTGTAACTTTCATAAAAGTTTCAAAGGAGCCTGTAACCCTCCTAAGATTTGGAATCACTGCCCATGTTCTCATTTATTCATTATTTAAACTTGCTATTAAACACACAGACAACTTCTAATACTTAGATTCTTTTAATGCCTTAAGTTCACTATTGACTATGACTCTCTTGGTGACAGGGAAAAGAAACCAATTTGAACCACCTAAAGATAAAGCAGGGGAAGGGAAGGAAATTCATTCAAGGGACCTTGACCAGGAAAGAAACTACCTAGTTTAAGAAAGAGGTGTGGAATAGGACTGTCTCTTCATACATACCATCTAAATAAACTCCAGTATATGTGCTCAAAGAGATATTTATATTGCAGAATTATTTTTAATAGTGAAAGTTTAGAAATAAACTAAATGTTCATCAATTGAAGGATGGACAAATGGTATATTAATACAGTTGACTACCATGTAGCAGTAAAACTAAAACAAATCGACGTGTATCTGCATATCTCAAAAACATAACATTCAGAGGGAAGGGAAAAAATTGCAAAATAATATGTTTAGCATTATATCACTCGTATATAGTTTTAAAATATGCAAAATTATGTTATATGTGGTTTACAGATACATATGCTTGCAGCAAAAAAAAAAAAAAAGAAAAAGAAAAACAGAAACACAATGGGAATCATAATTTCCAAATTTAGATTTGTTTTACCCCAGTGAGTAGAGAAAAGAAAGAAAACAAAAAGGGCTTCTCAGGGGATTTCAATTCCCTTTGTCCTGGATGGCTTCTTTAAAATAAATCTGAAATATGACAAAATGTTAAGATTTGGCAAAGTGGCGATCTGTGACTCTTTGTTATATTACTCTATGTTTTTCTGTTTTTAAAATGTTTAATAAACTTAAAAACTATGAAATACAAAGGGCACTAAGAACTCCATTAGCAATGACCTAGGCCAGCCCTTAGCATAATTAACATGAGTTCAAAGAGAAGAGGAACTTAAAATCATATTTCAGAAACTCCTCCCTCTATAAGGCTCCTTTTCTGAAACAAGACTCGCTCTCCTCAGGGGCAGATATGGGAAGAGGGTACCAGCGAAGAAAGAAAGGAGATTTACCAAAGAAAAAATAATAGAGGAGGGAAGAAGAGGATAATATCTCCATGATATTTTTATAAATAAATAAATAATCAACACACAAACACACAGGTAAGAATCTTCCTAGGGAAGAAGAAATAAGATAAATGAGAAAAGATCTTATTAAGTTTGTACTTCCTGTCTAGCTCTGGTTTCTTCCCCTTTAGGCTGAGTAATCATAAAAAAGATATCCCTGCTCTTACTTGTTTTTTTTTTTTTTTTGAGACAGAGTCTCGCTCTGTTGCCCAGGCTGGAGTGCAGTGGCCAGATCTCAGCTCACAGCAAGCTCCGCCTCCCGGGTTCACGCCATTCTCCTGCCTCAGCCTCCCAAGTAGCTGGGACTACAGACGCCCGCCACCTCGCCCGGCTAGTTTTTTGTATTTTTTAGTAGAGACGGGGTTTCACCGTGTTAACCAGGATGGTCTCGATCTCCTGACCTCATGATCCACCCGTCTCGGCCTCCCAAAGTGCTGGGATTACAGGCTTGAGCCACTGTGCCCGGCCTCTGCTCTTACTTTTTATAGGACAATGAAAACTTCTGAGCTTTAAAAAACATATATATCAAGTGATTCCACTAATAAAGAAAATTTTTTTATTCCTTGAGAATTGTTAAAATGGGATTTAAGCTTATCTGGAGGATAACTTGCCTCTAATTCCTCTAATCCATTCCTAATTATATTAAGAATAGAAAAAAAAGGACTTAATTTTCTTATTTTGAATCTGTCCTTCAAAATGTTCCAGTATTCTATCATAACAACACCCAGAAGTCAGAGTAAGGATTGAATCATCTGATCATTTGTATCTTACATATTCTAACTTCTATCCACATAGGATTTTGTTATATGCCTGAAATTTCCTCCAAAAATGACACAAAACTGCAAAATAAGTAACAATGGGAATAATCATCTTCTCACCTTAAACGTCAAGACTTCGAAAACTGTATGTCAGCTGCTAACATATTCATTAATATCTATCTACCTTTGCTAAAACATGCAAATCAAAATATCAAGAAAATTAACTTTATAAAGCTTTTAGAAAACAGATTCTGGAGCAGTCACAGAATATTAAACCTTTTTCCCTGGACAGTTCTGGATAACCAAGGAACATGATGGCAAATACTATCAAATGAAGGACTAACAAATGAAGATAAATTTAACTAGGCATAGGCTTACTTTCAAGAAAGCATTTATGCAATGGAAAAGCAAAGTTCCAGTACTGCAAAGGAAGGAAAGGTGGAATGCAACATTTCATATGCAATAGCATGTCCTGTAGAAAAGATAAGGCCTGTATGATTTGTGAATCAGCTATATTATATTATCTGATACCATTTAGTCTCAACCGCCACAAGCAATCCCAATAATACTGACAGAAGAAAATACCTTCAATCCGCAAAGGGTTGGAATTAATCATCAACTAAGAACACTGTAGGATTTTCCCTTCCATGTTACATTAGCCTAGCAGAGTAATCTGGTTGAAAAGTAAAATATCACCATGATTTCAAAGCCTGTTGTTCTATATTTTAAGTACATTCAGAGATTGTTTCTAAAGTTCTATATGCCAATGTGCTTGGAACACATTAATTCCATTAGCAGGCTATTTCAGGAAATAGTGAGCATATTTCTTGGAAACAAATACATGTGGTTAAAAAACAGCTTCAAAAAAAGCATGAGGTGATAAACTGAAAACAAAGATGATTTTTAAATGCAATTAGAACTCCTTCCCATCACATATCAAAGGTGTCATAGCTGCTTCTCTACTGAGAAGGTGGTGTTTTGGATTTGAGTCTTTCAACCAAAAAGCCTATCTTGGGATGACACTATAAGTAGTCTCTCTGCCTCTTAATCATCGGCAACTGCTAAATGAAGTGTATCTATTTTCTCTGTTACATTACTATTGGCAACCAGGTCCTCAGTAAGTGCCCAGAAATGTTTCCATGGTTACAAAAAGCATTCAGCAGCCCTCTTGTTTTGGGCCAATTTAGCTTAAAATCTATTGTGGAGAAAAATATGGCACATTAAGAAACATAAAATCAAGATACAACGTTATGAAAAGAATTCAAGGTTAAATGGGAAAAGCGAGCTTGACAAGGCTTTTTAAGACGTGCACATAAATCACTGATTAAAATGCTGCTTTTCCCTAGTGTGTTTCCTAATACCTCTCTTCAACAGACTGCAAAGCAGCCCATGTGCTATGGCTTACATCACCCCAAGGTATAAAGGAACAAATGAGTGCATGAGGAGTCTTCGAGACTGTTAACCCATCAGTAAAATCAAAAACAAAAACAAAAACAAAAAATAGGTGTTTTAACACTCATACAGCTAAGAGTCCAATCGCGTATCCTAGTTTTATAGGGTCCTCAGGGTACTTAAATATTTTGAGGAAAGAGAAATAAGAGCTTTTGTTCAATGGCTAAAAGGCATTTGAAGTAAATTAGTGGGCTACATCACATCAGCGAGAGAGAGAAATGGAAGTTCCCTAGAGGCAACTTACGCGAGCTCCTCCATCTATAAAGCTGTGAGTGAACTGGGCTGAGGCTGTCTCACTCTAAGCCCATGCTGCATTCCCAATTCCCAGCGCCACAACAGAGCCGGGGCATTAAAAACATTTTTGCATCCTCTGGAACAGAATAAACAAGTGATATAGGCTTCTGCACAGTCTGAAGGAAAGGCCTGTGGCTTATACTTGTGTATACTTGTCTGCTCCCCACAATGCTTTGTACATGATAGATGTTCAATACATATTTGATTGGTTAAAAGGGGCCATAGTATAACACCTCTCTTTATAGAGAAATGTTCCTCCTCATATCTACTTACACACCCACACCACTCTTTATCATTTTCTACTGCTCTTATTTTCCCTGTGAAATGGAAAGAAGTGGGTGGAATTCAAAGTCATAATGCTGTTTAAGGACTAATGTGAAAACTTCCAGGAAGATAAAGTGAGCATACTTTTCCCTCTTCTTCCCTCTAAGTGTCACCCTAAACCCCGGACATTGTCTATTAAACAGAGATCAGAAGACTGAGAAGTGCAGAGAAGAAGGTAGAATGGATAGGAACCTTGGGACTCAAGGAACAACATAGTCATGAGTTCCCTGGGCTCTTTTACCTCATATATCCCAGACCTGAAGAAGCTGGCAACACAAAAATGCCCATGTACACTGACCAAAACAAAAGTCTCAATAAAGGCTTGCTCTCTCTGCCCAAAGGACTAGGAAAGGTGCAGCCTAGTAAGACAGAAAATGTTTAGATAGGACCTGCTCTACTCAAGCCAAACAGCACAGAAAAAAATTGTGTCCTCAACTTTACCCATGACAACAAGGCCACATGGGGAACACAGACTTCCATCCTCACCAATCTGTAATGAGGCAACCCAATACTCTCACAAGGCATGCCAGACAAGGCCAAGCTAGGAGCTGGAACTTCCATCCCTGATGCCAGACGTGAGTATCCCCCACCCACACAGTGTTCACTGGAGACCATTTGGGAAGCCCTGTCTTCCACCCCCGCCTGGAAGTCATGAGGCACACCTCTTCCTGCCCGTTTAGGTAATGTCAAGGGAGGTCTAGCAGAGACCCAAGACTTTCACCAGAACCCAGTGGTAATGAGGCCACCTGTACCTCGGGGTCAGTGGAAACCACATGAGAAGATGGAACTCCCATCTTAACTCAGCATTAATGAAGAGCACCTCTTCAAGGGTCAAAGAGGCCAAGAGGGGACGCTGGTCTTCTACCTCCACAGTAATGAGGTGGTACCCCATTGCATGCCAGAAGCATATCATAGACTCTCTTTGTGAGATGTCTTTTTGGCAGAACAATAACAAAATAATGATAATTATTTCTGTTTATATGTTTATATTCTCTTATACAGGTTCCTTCTTACAAGCTACTATAATAGTTCTCCAACACATATTCTCCCCTCCAATTTAGCCTCCAAACTGATGCTAAAGTTATCCTTCTGTATCAGAGTTCTGTGGGTGCCACCCTTGATTAAGATATTTTTAAGATTCCCAGTCATTTACAGGATTATATGGTTTGGCTCTGTGTCCCCACCCAAATCTCATCTTGAATTGTAATCCCCATGTGTGGAGGGAAGGACCTGGTGGGAGGTAATTGGATCATGCGGGCCGTTTCCCCCATGCTGTTCTCATGATAGTGAGGGAGTACTCACAAGATTTCATAGTTTAAAAGTGATACTTCCCTTTTGCGCTCTCTCTCTCTCTCTCTCTCTCTCTCTCTCTCTCTCTCTCTCTCCTGTTGCTGTGTAAGATGTGCCTTGCTTCCCCTTCACCTTCTGCCATAATTGTAAGTTTCTTCGGACCTCCCCAGCCATGTAGAACTGTGAGTCAATTGAAGCTTTTTTCTTTATAAACTAGTCTCAGGTATGTCTTTACAGCAGTGTGAAAATGGACTAATACACAGGATGAAGGCTAAATTCTTAACACAAAAAACAAAGACCTTCCCAATCACAGCCTTGGCTCTAGCCTCATGATCCATCCCTGAAAATGTCAGGTTTGTTCACATGTCAGCATTCATGACATTTTGTCAGTTGGAATGCCTTTCTCCTTCCATTCACCTATTAAATTCTGACTCATCCTCACAAGAACCTTATCTGGTCACCTCTGGCAAAATCATACCAAAAGTTATGACGTACATAAGTATAACTTCTCACAAACTTTTTTTATAGGATTGGTTACATATATCACACACATCACAGAACTCTTTAATGGAAAACCAGTATGTTATTTACACAATTATCCTCAGCCCAAACATGCTACCCAGTTTAATAAGAATGTTCAATTCAATTTCACAGTGTGGTGTTAAGTATATAAACTCTATGTTCCAGCTTCCACTTAAGATGTAGGCAGTTGGAAGTAATGGTCCCACTCTTTAAACAACAATAAAATTTATATAAATGGTCAAATCACATATTTTCTTAAACTCATCAGAAAGCTGAAGTCATAAAGCAATCAACTAGTCCAAAAATTAAAAAGAGGCAACTTATTTCAAGGAGAGAAAGAACACAAGCACTTGCTGGCAAGGGGCAGATACTAGATTCATACAAGCTGGTAAGAATTAAATGACTATTTTCCAGTTATTTCCAAAGGCCTAGTGGACTAGCACAGAAGTACAGAACCCACGGGAGTCACAAACCAAATGGAAATTCAAGCCCACTTAGAAGCTCATCACAGAGCTCACCAGGCACTCACAAGAAAGACTAGGTGGAGAGCAGAAGAAGAGAAAGCTGCTGTCATAATACAGTCATGAGGAAGGGGAACAATGGCTACTACAGGCAAAGTAAGAAGCCCCACCAAGATTCCGCTCTTGAATTTCCACTATGAAACAAAAGCCTTAAGCCACTTGGGGAAGGGTAGCTGATACAGTTTGGCTTTATCCCCACCCAAATCTCATCTTGAATTGCAGTTCCCATAATCCCCACGTGTGGTAGGAGGGACCCAGAAGGAGGTAACTGAATCATGGGGGTGGTTTCCCCCATGCTATTCTCATAATAGTAAGTTCTCACGAGATCTGATGGTTTTACAAGGGACTTCCCCCTTTACTCAGCTCTCATTCTTCTTGTTGCCGCCACGTGAAGGATACCTTTGCTTCCCCTTCCATCATGACTTTAAGTTTCCCGAGGCCTCTCCAGCCCTGCACAAATATGAGTTCATTAAACCTCTTTTCTTTTTAAATTACCCAGTCTCAGGCAGTTCTTGATAGGAGCATGAAAATGGACTAATACAATAGCAAATGCTGTTGCTTTCAGACCACAGGTAAAGACACATTAAGGTGAGTGAACAGAACAGAATAAACACTTCTATCCCTGGGGAAAGGGCAGGAAAAACTCCTGGGGTCAGACCACTGGAGATTCCCCTGTCTCTGGGGAGAGAGGCAGGATTACTGAGAATGTCCTAACCCCAAGACATAGGAACACAGCAATTGCCTAAGACCGAGAGCACTCTAGAACAGCAGGAAACACAACCTCCAACTCAACCACATCACACTAACAAACAAGAAATAATGCATAATAACAGGCTTTTCCTGGGAAAGGGACAAAAGCCTGAAAAAGAAAGACACTCTCTGATGCATAGGCAAAAAGAGGAGACAATGTTAAAGATGTTGCCAATATTGACGAAACTGTGTAACAAACAGGCCCCTACCCTAAACACAAGGTAGTAATAATTTTGAAGCTTATATCACACTGAGATGAACAATAACAACAAAACAAAAACCCAACTCAAATGCTGACTAAACTGACTCAACCCCCTCACACTAAACACCCTGCATTAGACAAGACTGCTCACTTCCAGCAAAAAATATCACATACTTTCCCTACATATAATGTTCTATTTTCAGTCATAAATTACAAGACAAACAAAAAAGAAACAAAAACACCCTGTCAAGAGACAAAACAACCAAGAAAGCCAAACTCAAATATGACTCAGATATTGGAACTATCAGACAAGGAATTTTAAAATAACTGTGATTAATATGTGAAAAGCCATAATGGAAAGGGGAGAATGTGCATGAAGTGATGAGCAGAGGGACTGAAACTATTTTAAAATGCAATCAAATCAAAATGCTAGAAATGAAAAACATGGTAACAGAAATAAAAAAGGCTTTTGTAGACTTGATGCTGTCAAAGAAAATATTAGTAAACTTGAAGATGCTATGTTAGTAGGTACTACCCAAACTGAACTACGAAGAAGAAAAAAAAGTGACGAAACAAAGAAAAACATCTGAGAACTGCGGGATAATACCAAACAATCTAATATTTGTATAACCGGAATACCAGAAGGAGGAACAAGAGAGAATGGGGCAGAATAAATATTTGAAGACATGATCACCCAAACTTTTTCAAAAGTAATGAAAATCATTAAACCCACAGACCTAATAAGTTTAGAAAACACAAGAAAAACAAATACCAAAACATACACATGCATGCATGACAATGCACAAACACTCCTAGACACACTCTACTGACAACCAAAGATAAAGACAAAATCTTGAAAGCTGCAAGTGAAAGAAACATATATTACATGCAGAAAAATAAAGGAAAGTATTATAGCAAGCCATAAGATAGTGAAATGGCAATCTTAAAGTGCTGAAAGAAACTGTCAACCAACATTCTATACCTAGCTAAAATATTTTTCAAATAATTGAGAAAATTTTTCAAACAAAAGCTGACATAATTGATTAGCAGCATATATACAGTATAAGAAATGTTACAATGAAGAATGTTTCAAATTGAATAAATGAAGGTAATAAATAAAGATACCTAAAATATTTTTAAATATAGATGTCAAGCATTTTTCGAAGAAAAGTTAGGATAATTCATTAGCGGCATATGTTCATGTGGCCTAAATGAGGTAAATATAATATTTTTATCTTTTTAAATTTGGTTTTGTTTTGAGGAGGGGTTTTTTAAAATGATTTTTAGAGATGAGGTCTCACTCTGTCACCTAGACTGGAGTGCAGTGGCACAATCACAGTTCACTGCAGCCTTAAACTCCTGGGCTGAAGCAATCGTCCCACCTCAGACTTTTTTTGTCTTATTTTAACCATTCTAAGAGATAACCAATAGTCTAGGGCAAAGCAGTATCAGTGTATTATACGTTTATTCCATGTATAAGAGTAAAATATATGACATCAATAAAACAAAGGATAAGCAGGAAGAATTGAGAGTATACTGTAGCAACATCATCAAACTATGCATGAAACAGCACAGTATTATTTCAAGATAGACTGAAGTTAACTAAAGATCCTTGCATTAGGGATCCTAGGATGGACATTAAGCCTTTTTTAACACAAGCCCAGAGTCGATATATAATGAAATCATAAAAACACTCAATACAAAGAAAGCAGAAAAATTAGGATAAAAGAAACAAAGAACAGATGGAACAAACAGAAATGAATCTAGCAAGAAGACAGATTTTATTTCAGCAATATCAATAATTATATTAAATACAAATAGTTAAAACACACCAATTAAAAGTGGAAGCTTGTCGTATTGGATTATAAAGTAAGACCCAATTATATGCTATGTACTAGAAACCCACCATATAAAATAGGTTTAAAGTTAAAGAATGGAAAAGAATATATCATGTCAACAGTAATCAAAAGAAAGCTGGAGGAGCTGTATTAATATCAAAGTAGAGTTTAGGACAAGAAACATTACTAGAGGTAAAAATGGTACATTACATAATGACAAAGAGGTCAATTCACCAAGAAGATACATATTTCTAATATGTGTACATACTTAACAGAGCTTCAAACTACACAAAGCAAAAACTGATAGAAATAAAAAAAAGAAATAGCCAAATCCACAATCAGAGTTACAGACTTCAATACTCCTGCCTTACTGATCAACAGAACAAAATCAGTAGGCTAAAAAAGAAAAAAATCGAGAGACAAAATAAGTATTAGAAAATCTGAAAAATAGCCTCAAAAAACTTGTAATTTATAGAATACTCTCTCCAGTAACAGAATATACAATCTTTTCAAGTGCACATGAAATATTTGACAATTCAGGACAGGGTAATAAAACAAACCTTAATTAAATTTTAAAAACTAAAATAATAGAAAGTATGTGCTCAAGTCATAATGGAATAAAACTAGAAATCAACAACAGAAAAATATATACAATATTCCTGATATTTGGAACTTAACCAACACACTTTTACATAACCAATGCAGTAAAGAGGAGTAACAAAGGAAATTAGAAAATATTTTATTTTTAATCGAATTAAAATAAAAACAAAATACATTAATACTTATTAGATACAACTAAAGCATTGCTGAGAGGGAAAATTATACATCCATAATAGAAAATAAGAAAGAACAAATTATTCCCAAAGCAAGAAAATAATAACAGAAATTAATGAAATTAAGAACAGAAAAACAATAGAGATAAATTAATTAAACCAAAATTGAGATGCTTGGAAAAAACAAGATAGGTAGGTGGCTAGACAAATAATCCTCTAGCCAGACAGATCAACAACAAAAAAAGAAAAAAATTGCCAACATCAGGAAATAAAGGGAGAAATTACTATGAATCCTAACAACATTTAAAAAGTAGTAATTAACTACTATGTCCATAACTTCAACAACATAGATGAAATGAAAAAATTTGAAAAACTCAAAGTGCCAAAAAATCACTTAAGAAAAAAACAAATAACTAGGTTCCTCTTATACCTATTAAATAAATTCAGTTTATGTTTCAAAACCTTCCTACAAAGAAAATGCCAGGCTCAGAAGGCTTCATTGAAAAATTCTAGCAAACATTAAAAAATAATAATTGTACACAAGTTTTTCCAGTCTATAGAAAAGGAAAAACACTTCACAACTCATTTCATTAAGTCAACATTACCCAGAACCAAAAATATGGCAAGAAAACTACAAAACAATATCCCTAATAAAAATAAATGGAAAAAAAATCTTTAGCAAAGACTAAAAAATCAAATCCAGTAATACATTAAAGGAATACCATAATATGACCCAGTGGATTTTATCCAAGCTATGCAAAACTGGCTCAACTTTCAAAACACAGTGTAATTTATTTGAACATACTAAACAACAAAAATCATATGATCATCTCAATAGATGTGAAACAGCATTTGACAGAATTTAACATCTTTTTTTGATAAAAACTCTCAGAAAGCTAGAATACAAGGGAACTTCTTCACCATAATAAAGAGCATCTACAGAAGCCTGCACCTAACTACTGAGTATAAGAGTGAAAGACTGAAGGATTTAACACTGTTTAAGATTGAGGCAAGAATATTCACTCTCACCAGTCTTATTTAACATGATAATAGAAGCCCTATCCAGTGTAATCAGTCAAGAAAAAGAAATAATAGACATTGATATTGGAAATAAATAAAACTAGAGACAACCAAAATGTTCCTCAACTGATCAATCAACAAACTAGTGCATTCATTCAATGGAATACGGTTCAGCAATTAAAAAGGGAAAACTACTGAAACACACACCATGGATGAATCTCAAACGCGTTATGACAGGTGAAAGAAGCTGGACTCAAAAGACGACAAACTGTGTAATTCCATTTATATGACATTCTGAAAAAGATAAAACAGGAGAGGCTAAAAATGTATCCACACGTGTCTGGGGCTGGAGTAGGGAAAGGACTGACTAAAAACAAATGTAGGAGAATTTTCTGACATAACAAAACCATTTTATACTTTGGTTGTGGTGGTTACAAGACCATGTCTATTTGTCAAAAAGCATAGAACTATATACTAAGGATGAATTTTATTATAGTAAATTATACCTTTAAAAAGGAAAAAAAGAGAGAATATGTGTATGTGAAAATGTTAGAATGAGACTGCCTGAGCTCTGCTTCTTCCTATAATAAATGTGGATATTGGACAGATTATCAAACTCTCTCGCCATCAATTTTCTCAACTGTAAAGTGAGAATAATAATAGCATCTACCTCTTAATGTTGTTAGCTTTCCTTGCTGCTATTCCATTGTTAATTATTATTTAATCTCTCACCCAACACTGTGCTCATTGTTAAGAAAACACAGATGAATCTATGGCATGGTCCCTGACTTCCTGGAGGCTCCAATCTAGTGAATAAGCATCTCTGGAAGGGCCAAATGAACACAATTGTTTTACTGCCATTAGATTTTACAATTACAAAAATTAGCAAAATTTGCGGTATGCCAAATTCACATCAATTTCAAATATAGTTCAACCTTTTCAAGAATGTTCTAAAATAGGAACCAAAATTTCAACTCAAATCTAAGAAATTCTACTGCTGGCCCAGATATTTCTAGAATATCTCTATAGACAAGTTCAAAAGACTCAAAATTGCAATTATCTATAGCTTCTCAGGTTCAGAAAGAATATCAACCTACCTCATTTTCACCAATTTATTCTAGCATTTCAATGTTACCTTAATTTGAATAAAAGTATCAAGAAAGCATGAGAAGAATATGAAATTGTGTTTCCTTATATGCCAAGACTTCATATATCTGAATAAAACTTTTCCCTAAAAAGACAAAGCTAATAGGAATCATGGAAAATGAATGAAGGGACTATGAGGTATTCCAGAAAAGTCTGCTCTCTCCAACAAGAGGGACATTAATAACTTTGTCTTTAGATCACATAAATGACTCACCAATCTGTGTGACTTATATGTGCATTACAACTACACACCGTGCACACATACCCAAATCCCTTCTGTGCATATCATTTACCTCTGTCCCTTAACCAGGTGGAATGTCCTTACTTCAAGGTTAGAGTATTAGAGGCATGAGAAATTCATGCTGGAACATACCACAGCTACTTTTAGAGAGTCAATTACATTTTTATCATATTCAATATATATTTATTGAAGGCCCAATATGTGCTCGGTTCTCACAGCATAAATCTTTATCGGCAGTTTTTATTAAATGTGTCCTTACCATTCAGAGCTAAAAGAAAATCAAGCTATTCTTATTTCAAAGATTTCCTATCCACTGTCATCTCACATCACGTCTCAGTGAAACACTGTGAGAAGTGTTCTTGGAGTGTTATCAACTAAAAATTCTGCAATAAGTATGGCTTTTTGCACAGGATTTCACACTGAATAATATAGTAACATCTAGAAATTCCTAACCTAGAAGAAAAAAAGAACATTTTACAAGATATTTTTAAAAGCATGACATGTGCACAAGGGGCTTCTCAAACAGAATCCACAGACTCGTTTTCACCATTTCACTTGCTCAGAACTATTGTTTTGAAATATGGAACTCCCAAACTTGGATCTTCCAAAGTTTTATATATTGAAAATATTCCTAAGGATTATATCTCTCAATCAGAAGCCAGTATGTGGGAAGGTAAAAGAGAGAGAAAAATAAAATCCACATGATAACTAAAAACAAGTCAAAATAAAATAAGTAGAAATACTCTTTGGAGGAACGCAGAGAAAATGATGACTGGCTAGCTTACCTTGCTTTTTTCCATTAACAGTTTCTAAAGTACCAGGGAGCTGGCTGTCAAAGCCATGTTGAAGGCCACTTCTTTGCTTTTCAAGGTGATGCTCTTCCTCCGCAATAGAAGAAAGCACATGTGGTGACTTGTGGTCATCACTGGCCCGATTGGGCCACTGGGACATTGTGGAACATGAGTCCTTTGCATGTTGGCTAAGCCTGGGGCTTGAATTTTGGGCAGAGTCCTGCAAATCACTATTACAACATGAGAAATGATCCACTTCAAGAAACAAGGAATTTGCATCCTCTTGACTCCAATCATTGTCTTGTTCTTCATCTTCAAAGTATGTTTCCTGAATCTGAATATTATCTAAGTCCTGATCTAGTTTGTCACTCAATTTAGAGTCTTGTTTGCTTACATTAACCAGCGAAGCAGATAACATATCTCCTGCTTGCTGGAGAGCTTCATAAACCCGAGATATCCAGGAAGAGAAAGGCTGGAAGAAGTTCTGAGCATCCTGAGACGCCATGGCCAACACCATGGCCAGCTATCTGATGTCTACAGTGTCCACTTGTTCAGTTCCTTCAGTGCTCTGGATTGAATGTGAACTATAGAATAAGCATGTTGAGAAATTAATTTGGAGGTCTCTTAATGGCTGTGAATATTTCACTCTCAAAACTTCCAGCTGAAACAGAGGAAAGAAATACTTACACCTGTTAAAGTTACAACCTCAGACCCATCACCAGATACCTACAGACAATGTCAAACAGCATTTGGACACGAAAAGGGATCATCATGGAAATCTTAAAATAGTTAAATAAAAATGACTGTGAAAGCCTAGATGTAGATTATTTCAGTGCCTATTCACCTCCACAGCCACGTGGAAAACTTCCATTAGCAGTAATGGGTTCTGATCATGTGGACTGAGAGAAGTCTATCCCCATAGACCATCCTTAATAGTGTGAAAAGGATAAATGAATCTTCATTAAGATCCAGTTTGGTATGACATTTCAAAACACAAAAAAGGTCGGATGTTTCACCTACAAACCTGCAGATCCCAGAGAGCTGACTAATAAGCACCTTTGCTTTATGACACTAAAGTTTGTACTTTCAAAGGAAGTATGTGACTGGAATTAAAAAGCTTTAAACAAATCTTAAAATAGGATTTTATATTTGTATGCAATCTCTAGAAATCATATCTATTCTTGGGGAGCAATCGCTGAAAAACCGAGGGTGGCAAATGGATTATCTAGCTTACTGGAGACATGTCCCTGGAATCTCATTGCTTTTGTCTATGTTCCAACCTCCCAGAGATAGATAGCCCTCCACAACCTTTGAGACTCCTAAGACACACTTCATCCCACAAGATTTACAACCTGAAGGAAGCAGCTCCTGGATATCAACAAAACCACAGGACACTATGAAGACTCTAGAGCTAAATATTTATACTTTTACATGTATACGTTCATACAATGTATACATACGCTTATGTGTGTATATTATGTGTGTGTATATCTTATTGCTATTACAGTGCTCATCAACAGCTCAAGATGAATGTTACAGATGACTACAGGGCCAAACTCACTACTTAAACTTAATTACCCAATATCTTGTATAGCAATAACTTCCTTTTAACTAAATCTACTAGCTATCCCTTAGTCTCTTGACCTCAGCCACTGCATGTGATATGACTACTTACATTCTAAAAATTTTTTATTAGCCATTCATGGATGCATTGACTTATTCAATAAACAAATATTGATTATCTATTAAATGCTGGCACAATGCCAGGGATAAGGTAATCCTGAGGGCTTTGTCTCCATAGAGCCCACATCTCAGTTAAAGGGAAACTGAGCTCTCCACATTCCCCTCTTAGGCTGAATAATTCATGTGTTGCTCTTTCAGGCTCCTCCTTGTCTTCCCACCACCTACATGTATACAACCAAATCTTGTCCTATGGCTTCCCTTCCCTGTTATATTCACCAGCTGCAAGAGTAGGCCATCCCTACATTTCAATTAACACCTTTTTGAAACTCCAAAATATACTTCTCCAGCCTTTGCTCAATTTTTCTTTCCAGACTTATATCTGTGACTGTCAAAGCCAGTGATTCTCAAACTCTGGTATGTCAGAAACACCTAGTGAGCTAATAAAGAACACAAAGGCCGAGGCTGGTTGAAGGAAAAGGACCTAGTCTGAACCTTTAGATTTTTGGCAAGTACTCCAGGTAAGTCTGACACCCACGGAAGTTTGAGAAACACTGATAGACTTGGATGTCTCACTAAAATCTCAAATTCAGCTCATCCAAACCTAGTGTATCACTTTGCTACAAGCGTTCATCACTCTAGACTTACAACATGGGTGATTGTGAATTTCTCTCTTCAACACTCCCTTCTTCCTTTCCAAATTCTGTTAGATTTTGGTCTCCAAAAATTCTCTTTCATCATGTTTTGTACAGTTATCACATTTCCCATACTCTAGTTCCCTCAGATACTACATACCTAGTTCGCTTCATACTCTATTCTTACCCAGACTCAATTCATTCTGTTCGCTCACCATAACCTGATTTTATATAAGGTTACGCCTGTCTCCTCCTCTAGAATGGAGGCTCCTTGGATGGCAGGAATTGTCTGTTTTGTTCTCTATTTTATCCCCAGTGCCTAGAAGTGTGCTGAGCACATAGTGAATTCTCAATAACAAATTCTATTTAAAATCATGCATAAAACAACCCCTAGCATATATTAGGTACTCAGTAAATTTGTTAAGTTAATGGATAAATCCTATCCAGAAGTGTTAAAAAGATGTTAAAGAATGTTATCACATAAGTCCCCTGCAGAGTAACAACAGTAAAGATCCTTTTGCCATTTGTTCCATCCCATTTCACCACCCGAAGTTTTTTGTTTTTTGTTTTTTGTTTTTCTCCGCAAGTATTTTGCATGAGTTACTAAGCTTCAGCACATTACAGATTTACAAGGTTCTCTCTCAGATTTCAGTGACTTTAGTTTCCACAGCCGTCTTTTTGGTACCTGAAACATTTTAAGCCAGAAATGACATGTTTTCCTTAATCATTCTTCCATCATTCTATTACACACAAAAAAAACTTTGTGTTTTGTTGTTGTTGTTTTTCTGAATTTTTTTATTTTTTTATCTAAGTTCTGGGATACATGTGCAGACGTGCAGGTTTGTTATGTACGTATACATGTGCCATGGTGATTTACTGCATCTATCAACCTGTCATCTAGGTTTTAAGCTCCGTATGCATTAGATATTTGTCCTAATGTTCTCCCTCCCCTCGCCCCCCACACCCCAACAGGCCCTGGTGTGTGATGTTCCCCTTCCTGTGTTCATGTGTTCTCATTGTTCAACTCCCACTTTTGAGTGAGGACATGCAGTGTTTGGTAGAAAACTTTGTTTTCATATGCAACCCAAAATCTCTGAATTTGAGCCAGCATCTTCTTGTCCAAATCTTCAAATTAGTACAGCCCATATTCTTGGCCTCATATCCCCTTGGTTTCTATAATCTCTGTTCATCAAAATGAAAATGAAAAAATTCATTTTTTAAAAAAATTGACAGTTCATCAAAATGGCAATTTTTGTAAAAAATGATTTTTGATCAGTCTCCTAGTTTTAAAGAAAAAAGTCATTATGGTTCCCTATTAGTTACACTGCAAAGTTTGAGCACTGGTGCTGTCAAAATCACTACTCATTTATGTTTGTTGTTGATGCAGTGTTTTTTTTTTTAATTAATTTGAATGCTTCCAACTCAATATAATCTTCACCTCTCCCTGTTGTTTACAATCCACTTGCTTCACTCATTTCTATGTGGCCTGCCCGACCCCTGGATGCATTTGAATTTCCAAGCCATACCCTATAGGATAAAGTTCAAATTCTTTACTATGGCATACAAGAGGAGAAATGCTCAAATAATAAAAATAATAATAATAATAATTAAGTCAAATAATAATAATCAAATAATAGTAATAGTAATAAATAATGATCAGCACCATCCAACTGGGCTTAGTGCTGGGGAGATCCTAAAGGCTTCCTGCAAAGTGTAAACACTTTAATTGCTGAAACACTGGGTCTGAGGAGGTCTAGAAGTGCAAAAGGACACTGGAAGGGGCTTCAGATCAGTGGCTATTTATCAACCAGCTTGGAACTAATTTCAGGACAACAGCAACTCACGGAGCTCCACCTTTTATCCTCACTGAATACCTAGCTGTGTCTGAGCTGTCCCCAATAATGCTGCCACACCATGAGAACTCAGCCTTTCCTTACCACTCCTCGCTGTAAAGTCCTATGCGCCAGTCTCACTGACACACTAAGCATTTTCCAAAGTGACTATGCTCTTTCCTGACTTTTGTTTGTTTTGCCCAGGATGACTTCTCTCCCTAAACTGCCTGATACTCATTTTTTATGAGGAAATGTTTATTGCTTCCTCTGTCAACTTTTCATCTACAATCAAAAGTGTGGACTCAGAGTGCTCTGAATGTGTCTTTATTATATAATGTTTCCCACGATACGATGAATATTTGTCAGTCTTCCTCTTCCAATGGACTGGGAATCCACAAGTGCTAGGGCTATGCTTATATGCTATAGCTCCAGAATCTACACAGGGCAGGGGCTCTGCATGTTCCATGAATGAGTGAGTGAATGAATGAATGAATGAATGAACGAACAAAGTTACTAGTGAAAATATTTAAAGCTAAGTAAACCTGATTCCTTTCTATTTATCCATCTCTAAAGTGGCATTAACGCACTAGATGACTTCTAACACTTCCATTCTGCTCTGAAACCCAAGAATTTGCCATTGCGTACCACAGAATATTGTAATATTGAGGCCGGATACAACCAGAAGCAAGATGCCTTTTCATGGAATAGTTCTGTACTTTTTTTGTCAATAACCATTGTTAGATGATCCCAGAATAATTGGAAAGAAGTAAAATCTCAGTCTCTATATAAAAGAGTGTCCAGTTGTTATATTCTAAAGTACTCAAAAAGGAAGGAAATCTGCAGCTAGAATCTGAAAAACTACCTAGTTAGCAACACCAGAGACCTTTCGTTTTATACTAAATCAGTTTAAAACCAAAGAGGCCCAGCACTGGCAGGGTAACCATGGAGATATCTTTGTGGCTTAGGTATATTTCAACTTCATTGGTAGGGCACACCAAGGATAATAATGTCAGATATATACTGTATGCTACTTCTTTGGTGGCTTTCTTACAGCTAACGAGAAGATAAAGTGGCTTCTGGTGTTTTAGAAAACACACACACACACACACAAAATAGAAAAAACATCCAGTTCCCTGGATTAGAAGGAAAAATACATTTAAGGTCTTGTCATATCTGAGAAGACTCATTATTACAATTGAAATGGTTCATGATATCTCATTATTATGGAAGTATACAATGAGACAACAAAAAAGATTGTGTGTGTGTGTGTGTGTGTGTGTGTGTGTGTGTTTAACATACAAGCTTCTATCACAAACAAGACCTGGGAAGATTTACAAAGTATTGAAGTACTCAGAATAAACTGGCAATCTAAGAAAGAATTAGTAGCAATTGATAAAGATTTTTAAAAGCCATTAATAAATATATTCTTAAAGGCTACTTTTTTAAAATCTTGGTTTAATTAGAATTCTATTTTAATTAAGATCATTTTGTACATAGGAAATGACAAAGCAGTAAATATTAAAGAGTTGTGTTTCTCTAGAAAGAAAAACTATCAAATTCTTGAGCCATATGTTTTATCAAACATTTTGATTGTTCTCACCAAAGCTAACTGTGAACAGCAAAGAGGTATGCCATCCCAGAATAACAATGCTCATAGTCCTTGACGGGCTGTTAAATCTTTCCAATCCCATTTTCTATCTGATGGTGTTGCTTGCAGGGTGGGGGGACAGCTATGACCTAAGAAGAAATACCAGATTCTAGAAGCTGTGCCTTAAAAATCTATGTTACTTTGGTGAAAGCTAAAGTGGAAGCCTGTATGCCTGTGTGATTTTCAAAGGATTATCAACTAACTCCTGGAGAGAGTCAGACACATTCTGAGAGACAAGAACATGTTTCCAATAATACGGTCCCCAGGTAACCCAACATCAAATCAAAATTTTATACAAGTTCATCTACTGAAGTGTGCTGATGTTCATCATTTTTTGAAGGAGAAATCACTTGGAAAAATACACTCTTCTCATTCTTCACCAACACTCATAGGTCAGTCACAAGTAAAAGTCAAGAACCATGGGTTTATTTCAAGGGTCTTCTCATAGCTGTCAGTTAACTTTCTTGTGTCACCTATAAAACATTGGTTATTTATTATTGACTTACTAGAATAGTCATAAAGCTAATTATTTTTATGACAATTATCATGCCTTTTGGAGAAAGACATTTTGCATAGACCTGGTATAAATAAGAAAGCTTAGGAAGATGAATAATGCATGGAGTCAAAATAAGAACTATAAAATAGGCTGCAATTCATCCTTAATATGATTCAGAGGAGTCTACAGGTGTTTTCCATTAAGAGCAAATTTCTTATGTGGGTTGGAATATGTGTCATTGAAATGAAGTATCTTCTACAGCATTTGTCCAAAATGTGTTCTAAATGTTGGCATCTCAACAAATATAAAAAGGGACTACTGAGGACTCTTTATGGTAACAATAGGGATACAGTACAGCCATATTGTCACTGCCAGAGCATGAGCAATCCAATAGGCCTTTTTACACTGGACATCAGGGAGGCAGTTAATATAAAATGAAAAGTGAAGCTGCCCTATAATCAAAATATACTTTCATTGTTAGACACAGAAAAATGAGACAATATAAAGGAAAGACATATTAATAGCTTTAGAATCACACAAAATAAGACTGTCTTGGGTCTGCTTCTCACTTGCTCCACAGCACAAGGCAAATCACACTAGTGAGTGCATCTAAATGTTCTCATCTAGGAGGATGAGATCCTAATAGGATCTCAGGAAAATCACTACTCCCTGTCTTCCAACTCACCATCGAAATCAAATTAGACAATATTTTTTGTTGGTTGGTTGTTTTTTGTTGTTGTTTTTGTTGTTTGTTTGTTTTTGAGGTGGAGTCTCACTCTGTCGCAGTGCAGTGGCATGATCTTGGCTCACTGCAACCACCACCTTCCAGGTTCAAGCAATTCTGCCCCCTCAGCCTCCCAAGTAGCTGGGATTACAGGCGCCCACCACCACGCCCGGCTAATTTTTGTATTTTTAGTAGAGACGGGGTTTTGCCATGTTGGCCAGGCTGGTCTCAAACTCCTGACCTCAGGTGATCCGCCCGCCTCAGCCTCCCAAAGTGCTGGGATTACATAGACAATGTTTAAGCACCTATAACAGAGCCCAGTATTAACAGGCACTCAACATCAGGTATTCAATATTAATCCCAAATTCATGATATTTCAAAAGGTAAAAATATATTAAGCTCTTATCATCTTTCCCTAATGAGTTAATACCATGGGGAAAAAATGGTACTATCAATATATCAAGCATTTTCCAAACACTGTATAGTACGCAATACTTTTTGACAACTTACATGAATAAAAACTCTTTGTGGAAAACATTGGCCTTCCCATTTTACAGTTGAAAAAACTGAGGCTCAGAAAGGGTAAGTGACTTGCCCTAGGTTTATATCTATAACACAGGTGGAACTGGTATCTATAACACAGGTGGAACTGGTATTTCCATCCTCCTTTGTTGAATTCCAAATTCTTACTTTAACCATTACTCCAAATCTTTTAAAAAATTGCAATTAGATAGTAAAGAAATTAGAAATAAAAAAGGTAAAGTGATTTTCCTAAGTGGCAAGCGTGGGGTTCAAATCCAGGTTTGTCTAGCTCTAAAGTTTATTCTGTTTCTAGTACACCACAGTTGCCTGTTTCACTGATGGAATGCTTTAAAAAATGTAAAATGTCGCAGTTACTTTTAAAAATAAGCATAATGAAGTTTAAAAAGATTATAAACTTATGCTTAAGTCAAGTAAGGGTTAAATTTAAATGTATTTTTAAACTCTACCCAACAAATAGCTTTGAAGCATGATGATCTCAAACGAACTAGGACTGGCTCAATAAAAGTTTTACATTGCTCAAGGTTTATAACATTATAGCAATAGCACATTGTAAGTATTCCTTAGATTTCATAAGCCCATTGAGTATTTTTGAGTATTTATTATATCCAAGGCAGAGATTTAAACATGCTCTGCAAATAGTCAGTGGTTATATAAACACATAAGGTCTTCAGTATCTCCAGAGGGACTATTTAACATGGCTTTAATGACACAGTATTTTTAAAGAGACTATCACCCCTCTTGCACAGAAATCCATTTTCAGATACACATATAATAAAATTTTTATGAAAAAAGAATGAATTCTATTTAACTACACTTGCCCTTTTAAAACCCCAACCAAAATGAGGAAGAATCTTATCATCATCCAGTCTAAAGCAATCACTACAGACCTTTTCCAAAAGGGCATCTGTGCTCCAGGGCCATCGGCGTACATCTACTGGCCCCCAGTAGAGGAGATTCTGAAATCTCAAATAACATCCACAGTATGAAGCAACATAATTAGGAGGTAATGTAATAAAATTGAAGAAGGCAAAATGCAGACACAATTAATAAGAATTACTTCCAGACTATAAGATATACCAGATTACTCATTTTTGTCCCCAAAGCACAGATGGAAACATCATTTGTATCACTTGAAAAGGCACTAGGCTCAAAAGTAGGTCAAAACTGATGGAACTAAGGTCACTGTAACCCTCTTGAGATAGATTTAAAAATATTCTAAATATCAGCAATCATTCAGTGTTTGTTAAAGTTTTTTTTTTTTTTTTTTTACTAATTATAATAGTAATATTAGCCTTATAAAAATTTGGTTTAAAAAAAAGGAAAAAAAATCATTCACAATCCCTCCACCTTCACACAACTCCAATTATTTTTGCACATTTCTTCTATCGTTTTCCTTGTAATTTGCACAGTTATCCTCAGGTTATATAGAAAACTAATAATTACCTTTGACAACTCTTTCTCCTTCAGAATTTATTACCAAGGCCTACCCATTCTTTCATCTAAATAACTCTGAACTCTATGGCCTTCTGCCACCTAAACAGGTAATACTTGAGTCCAAGTCACCATTATTTCCCAACTGAACCACTTCAACAGCCTCTTAAATGACCCTGTTGCATTCACTCCTACCCCATTTCCACAAAATGAACTTTGTGATTTTTCTAAGATGCATATTTGATCACGTCATTCAGTGTTTAAAATGGCTTCCCATTACACTTATGACAAAGTTCAAAATTCACAGGACTCAGAAGGCCATGCCTGGTTGGCTCCATCTTGTCTTTAAGCACTATTTGCTCTCTATGCTGGGGCATCTCACCTCCTCCTTTTAGTTGCTGACTTCACCAGGCTCCTCTCACAGGCTGAGAAAGCTCTTCTCCCTCCAGGATCCCCGACCCTGACAGTGCCCATCCATCTCCTTTCAGGTCCCACGTTACACTTCACTTTTCACAATGTTTCCCCCCCGCCATAATCCATACTAAATGATGTCACTGAAATATTCTCTCATAACACCTCTTATTTCTTATTAACACTTATTATAATTGTAGCTTATTGATGAATTATAAAATTATTTCTTTTTAATATCTGTCTTTCTCACTAAACAAGAAGTTCTATGAGATCAGGGAGTAGGTTAATTGTTGTCTTTGCCATGCTGTCGGCATCAAGCAGAGTAACTGACTACCATAGAACAGGCCATCAATATCTTTGAATATTTGAATACATAGCTCCACATATATAAACATACACAAATATTACATATTGCTTCTTTCAGTTAACATTTTTAACACATTTTACATGTTTCTACAGTATTTTATGTTTATCATTTTAAATGATTTAATATTTTAAAAACTAGATTTTCAATTAGGGCCTCAATATATTTTCCCAAATTCAAATCTATGAAAGTACTTGTTCTAATAATAATATTCAATCCTTTACATTTCAAGAAAAAATATCCAGTATTCACCATCAGAATGAGAATGTCTATAAATTGTATTCATTCAGGCATCATAAATTTGGTATTTATTAGTCTTTTGATCGGAGCAAAGCTAAAGCTTACTTCTGTATTTTCTATTTTAAAAACTCTATAGCTGGTTAAACAACTTAATAATAAATAACAATAATAATCAGGTGTCTGTTTACCTTATAATTACTTTTTTTTTCATTAAGAGATTAGGAGAGACAGTGGAATGACACTAAAATAGGTATCAGGCACCATGAGCCAGTTCCACCTTTGTACTATTTATGAACTCAAAAAATATGTTTAATATCATGGGCTTCCATTTCTTCACCTGCAAATGATAGAATTACACTTGGTAAGTTGTCAATGTTCTCTGAAAATAACATTCTAAAGCAGGATCTTGGGGAGCTCCCCTTAGCCACCTCCACTGGACTTGTTACTACTGTTGGTAGCCAATACACATATAATTCATTTTGTTTCAAACATAACTATGATATAAACAAATCACAAATTCTAGCATCTAGCAGCCATATCGAGCACATAGAAGTCACTCAAGAAATATTTATATCAAATCAATCTGAACTCAATTGAGACTGGCCTCCATAAATTAGATCTGCTTAATCAGGAGGTTAACCTCCTATAAAATCTAGGGATGGTTTTTATAAATTTTAAACTATTTGCAAAATGTCTAATGAATGAGGTTTTTCCTGGAGATCATCTTTATACCTTTTTCAGAGTCTTAAAAGGATCTCTATTTCCCAGTGTCACTTCTATAAAGGCACAGATTGCTGAAATTGGTCTGTTTCTGAAAGATACCCTACAACCAACAATTACACAACAGGTTTTAATCTGGTCCCCACTCTGGGATGAGAAAATATAAATCTTTCATCTGATGGAAGTTTTATTGATAGGCAGAAAACCATTCCATCACAAATTACTAATTCATTGCAAATATTTCTTCTAGATCCTAGGACACAGCCTGACATCCTAATTTATACTGGCCCCCTCCAATGAATGAACACATCAGCATTCATAAATTGAAAGTCCCTATCTAAATCAATGCTAACAACTGTTTGATATTTTCCTTATATTTTCTCATTTGTTTACACAAGCTTCAAACTAAACAGGTTGTAAAATTGTTCATTACTGAAGTGACTATTGCTACACATTTTATCTTCTTCATTAGTGGTTAGCAAAATGAGGTCTCCTGGGGTCCTTGATGACTGGGCTGCTAGAATAGTAATGCTAATAATATGACATTGTCAATGCTTCTGTGTCTGGCAAACATTAATAATCAGATCCTCTTGGGACTCCATCAAAAACAGCAGCCTTAATGGGATCTTTGTGGTTGCAAACATAAGTAGGTTACGTGAGTGGTACATGATGTCTCTCAGGTCTACCAAGCCAAAGTGACCCCAATCCAAGAATATTTGAAAACACTCTTTTACATTTCCCTTTCTACTGGCAGGGAATTTCACATAAGAACTGGGAAGCACTGTTTTCTAGGCATGATAGTGGAGCCAAATGTTCTTAACTAATTCTACATACATGTGTGACCTATTTTATAGCATTATATATAGTTATACAGATTGTATCTATTCAGATAAACCAAAATGCTAGTTATATTTCTATTTTAAGCCAACAATGCCTGTCTGTTGCTTTTTCCTCCTCTTTCTTCTTGAATCCTTCCAATTTCTTACTAAAAGACGTGGAATCTTGCTTACTGAGGAATAGCAAATACCTTGTAGTCTTCTGTTAGCATAGCTCAGTTCACATTCAACTAAGACTTACTACCATCACCCATAGTGAATAAGATTCTACTTTCTGATAGCAAAATACTAAAATTTCATGCCAAAAAGAATTTTAATATAAATATGAGTCCTGCAATAGAGCAGCTAATGGAATGAAAAATCTTCCAACTGATATGAAAATGACATTTCACATTGGCTTCCATTTCTAAGCACAGTCCCACAGAAAAAAACACACTTGATTCATTTCAGCTTCTTTGGAGAAATTCTAAATGGAATTCTTGGCCTAAAATGTTATTAAAATTAATACCAGTTAGGTCTTTAACCACAAAAACAAACAGTAGGAAAAATAAAAATTTAACAGGACTCTGACATCTTTCCAACACAGACTAAAGAAGCACTGAGTGTAGCTTTAATAGGCATTAATTGTTTAGGGACAGAAGGGGGATGGAGGGATTTGGGAAGATCAAACGCAAATCTTTAAAAAACCTTTCTGTTAAACAGTCAAGGTAAAACATTGAAAGCTTCACCATACTTTCTGTAATGTCTTGTAATGCCATGATTTGGATTTTGCTTCAAGATAATTTTGAAAAGAAATATTCAAAGGGTTAATGCCCTAAATGTAGGTTTTCTTCATCACCCTGTTCCCATCAAATGTTCTGCACTTTTGTGGAATGGCAACTATAAATTACCACTCTGTAGTCAATGCTCACTGGGGAAAAACAAAAAAGATAAGCAGTTTTTAATCACATAGCAATTTCATTCAATAAAGCTGACATTAAGCCAGGAGCAGTAGCTCACACCTATTATCCTCAGACTTTGAATGGCCAAGGTGGGAGAACTCCTTGAGGCCAGGAATTTGAGACCAGCCTAGGCAACATAGTGAGACCCCCATCTCTAGAAAAAATAGAAAAATTAACTTGGTGTGGTAGCTTGCCACTGAAGTCCAAGCTACTTAGGAAACTGAGGCTGAAGGATTGCTTGAGCCCAGTAAGTTGAGATGACAGTGAGCTATGATCATACCACTGCACTCTAGCCTGGATGACATAGAAAGATCCTATCTCTAAAAACAAAAACAAAAAACCTGAAATTATTTGTTCAAAAGTATCAAGAACTGTTTAGGAGATCCAGAGTAGAAAAACTACAAGAAAATAAGATTCAAAATGTTTTTCAACTTTCTAAATTCACACACTTCAAATAATACCTGTCATCTTTTCATTAAACTTCAATCAAAGAGTCTGAAATAACACAAGCTTGCCATTATTATGAGAGCTTTTATGAATAAGGTATTTGCTCCTCAAGTAGGCTTTAGAGGAAAACATATATTTTTAATGGAAGTGTATAAACACAGACATGCTCTTTCTTTTACTTTAATCTGTCAGGCTAAGGAAAGTAATGAAATTGTAAACCTATTACTCCAATAACTGGTTTAAAACTGATTACTCTAATAGCTAGTTAAGCATATAAACTCATAGACACCCACTTCAATGCAGAAACAGTCACCTCTACTAATTTATTCTACCCAAACAACACAAAAATCTCTTTTCCTTGCTTCCCACCCATCAACTAATTATGATTTTAATTTAAGGCATATATCTCTTTAAAGTGGAATAAACATTAGGGTCTCGTTGACAAGAGAAGCATAAAACCCCAATATTCCTCTGACAAATGTAACTTTTACCACCTATGGTATCCTCCAGACAGGATATATCTTGGAGAGAGATTTCTCTGGAAGATGCCATCGAGAGAACAGCTGTTGTTAATGATGCCAGTCTTTAGCATGTGCAGACAAGCACACAAACTTTAAACTTACAAAAAATGTCTTCATCTATAATTGAAAATGACATATTTATCTCCATTACATCAAAAATCCTTCAAAACTTCCCACAAAGTAGGGGGAGATAGTTTCACTGTCTCCAGCAAAAAGATGTACATTTCAGGCTGCCTGAGATCATCCTGGAGACCCATTGATATGGTCTGGCTATGTCCCCACCCAAATCTCTTCTTGAACTATAGCTCCCATAATTCCCATGTGTTATGGGAGGCACCTGGTGGAAGATAACTGAATCTTGGGGGCAGTTTCCCCCATACTGTTCTTCTGGTAGTGAATAAGTCTTACGAGATCTGATGGTTTTATAAGGGGAAATCCCTTTGACTTGGCTCTCATTCTCTCTATCTTACCTGCTGCCACGTAAGACATACCTTTCACCTTTTGCCATGATTGTGAGGCCTCCCCAGTCACGTGAAACTGTGAGTTCATTAAACTTCTTTTTCTTTATAAATCACCCAGTCTCAGGTATATCTTTATCAACAGTGTGAAAACGGACTAATACACCCATGCTGCAGGACTGAAGGAAGAACTTCTATCAACCAAGAAAAAAGCATTTACTGAGTGCGGCTATGTGGACTACCAAAGTTTACTGGGGGCTGTCTAGAATTCTCAGTCATAAAATTCCATGCTGTGACTATTTCAAACATAGACTGGCTCCAGAGCTTCTACTAAAAATAAGACTCAGAACTATATATGTTAAATATATATATATACACCCATATGCTACACAGTCATTGGTAAAGTGAAAAAGCATGAGGGAAATCTTCTGCAGCTTTTGAAATAGTGATGTGTGTTTAGGGAGCTCTCAAACTTAGGTGTTAAACATTTCCACAGCAATTCATACTTAAAGAGAGCTTCAGATTTGTTTTTATTACCATCCTAGCATCACAGAGGAAGCTCAAATGCCCCAAGAAGAATCTGTTTCTAAGGAAACTCACCATGCACCCTTATGTAAATAACTCAGAAAGTAGGGCTGCTCATATTCCAACTGTAAATGTGTGCAGATCTGTCAAATGACTTCTAGTTCCCTCCCAACCTCGAATCTAATGCCTCCATCTCCAGCAATCAGCTGGCTGTGTAACATGTTCATTTGCTGGGTCAAATTCTCAAGCAGGGGACAATAACCCGTGTCTAAGTTGCAAGAAAACAAATAATACAGGATGGAGATTTTAAAGGGATGTTCTCTGAGCCAGGGAAACAAGAAAATGGAGACAAGAGGGTATCATTTGGAAATGAATTGTCTTTGTTAATAATTGTTGAAGCTGTGTGATGGACATATGGGGTTCATTATATGACTTTTCTCTCTACTTTCTTGTATGTTTGAACGTTTCCATAATAAGTTTTTTAGTGAAGATTTTCTTTTCCCAACCTCCCCACCATAATATACTGAAGGAAACAAAACACAAATACGGATGGATGGAAGGTAAGATCCTATGATGGTTAATTTTATGCATCCGTATGGCTAAGCCATGGCGCCCATATATTTGGTCAATTGTTAGTCTGGCTGTTTCTGTGATAATATTATTGTAGATGAGATTAATAATTAATTCAGTGACCTCTATGCAAAGCAGATAGACCTCCATAATGTGGGTGGGCCTCATCCAATTCACTGAAGTCCTTAATGGTACAAAAACTGACCTCCCACAAGCAAGAAGGAATTGTGCAGCAGACAGTCTTCAGACTGGAAGTGCAAAATTAGCTGTTGCTTAGATCTCCAGTCTATCAGCTCAACTTGCAGATTTTACACTTGCCAGCTTCCATGATCATGTAAGCTAATTCCTTAAAATCTCTTTCTCTCTCTCTCTAAACACAACCACAAACACACAGACACACACACACACACACACACACACACACACAATGTTGGTACTGTTTCTCTGGAAAAACTCTCCCTAATAGAGCTCCCTATAGCCATTACAGAATTTTCAGTTTGTCTGCCCAGCAAAGAGCAAGATGATCTCAGTCCTATCTAAAGTATATCTCCCTGTCCTGTCAATTAGTCTTTTGTTAAGCCCCTACCATGTTTATAACAATCCATAATTACTTTATTTATTTGCCTCTTTATTTTTGGTTTTGTGTTTCCCTGTCTTCATCAAAAGCATGTAATTTCCAAAAGAGTAGGAACTACATCTCTCTTTTTCACCATTTTGTTTCCAGCACTTAGCACAATGTGTGGCATGACACAGATTCACAATGAATAATGTTGAATGGATGAATAAATATTCTCAAACCAGTAATCTCTCACCTGAGTTTTTTTGGAATTTGCACCCACCAAACAGGTGATGGGCCCATCTGAATTATTATAAGCCTATATATATTTTTAAAGCAAAATATAAGATTAATATCAATTCTCAATTATTTGTGCCTTAATCAAGTAACCAAAACCAGTAACTACACATTGCAATGAGATATATCAAGGCTTGTCCTGATGTTCAAATAAACTTTTACAGTTCCTCAATTTTCAAATGTTTAATATCATATATTAGGTTGAACCATATGAAACTTCTCACCTACAAAAACAGCAATTTCACAGTGCAATATAATGTAACCCATAGTGACAGAAATGTATATTCTATGCAAATTAAGATATTAAAATCAGAAGAAAAAATACCTTGTAACTTATATTACTCACAAGTGTCCTTCCCACACTAGGGACCACCCTTCCAGTTGGGTTTTGTTTTATGTATGTCCCAGTGGAGAAGGGTGACACAATAAGTATAAAGGGGACATTTTAAGTATCCTATTATTTCAGGACAAAAAACTACAAAAGTGGAGGGCTTGGGGAATGTAGAAGATATCAGTTTTCTAAAGAGCATTCAATCCTTAATTCTAAAACAATTAGGGATTGAAAACTCAATTCTAAAACTTATTGTGCAATTCTATAGACTGTCAAAAGGTATCCCAGTGGAATTTTTTTTTTCTTTTTGAGACAGAGTCTCACTCTGTCACCAGGCTGGAGTGCAGTGGCGCAATCTCGACTCACTGCAACCTCTGCCTCCGGGTTCAAGCAATTCTCCTGCCTTAGCCTCCCGCATAGCAGGGACTACAGACGCATGCCACCACATCCAGCTAATTTTTGTATTTTTAGTAGAGACGGGGTTTCACCATGTTGGCCAGGATGGTCTCAATCTCTTGACCTTGTGATCCACCCGCCTTGGCCTCCCAAAGTGCTGGCATTATAGGCATGAGTCACTGAGCCTGGCCAGAATTTATTTTTAATCATCTAATTAAAAAGAAAAGGAGGGGAATATGTCCTTTTCTTTATTCCAAGATATTTGATTCATTTAAGATTCATCTGAGTAGGACATGCCTAAAAGGAAGCCACTGCACAGACCTGCAGGTGAAGGAACCTAGACTCTGGGTACAGGTAAAAGAAAATTCATTGCTAAAGAAGGCAACAAAATGCCCCAGGAAAGAAGACTATGTATTGTGCTGATTTTACATTATCCTGAAAAATGCCTTTCTCTGCCTAATTCATCAATCATACTAAATATGAAGTATGAAGAAGCTGACGATGGTTATTTACAACTATAAGATGAGCACATGGCTAAATGTTCCTCTCCATCTCAAGGAGCCAAAAATAATGATAATAATAAGACCACTGCTACATCCCTATATCAAGCTACTATACTATCTATTTTTATTTTTACATCTGTTTCAGATCCTGATTCACACCATTTTACAAAATTTGTCATTATTCTTCCTTATATGGGTATAAAAGGAAAACAGAACGTTATCCAAATCATTAAGAGGATACTGAAAGATACAGAGATGGGACAGCCAGACTCTTCTGTTTGGCCAAATTCACCAAAAACTTCTAAAAGTCTCGAAATCTTGAATTTAAATTAAAGTTGGTTATAATTTGACAAACTTGAATAATCTTATAGAGTAGACAAATTTCCTAAATAACTATGTTTTATTCCCTGTGCAGAAGTCAACTGCTGGTAGTGTCACAATGTATATGGGGCAGTCAGGAGGAAAGCATCATGAAGGAAAAACCTTGTTTGCTCACAAGGTAGACTGAAGCAGTGAGAGAGGGAACCAGGTGGAGAAACCGCCAGATGGATACTTTGTGTGAGCAGCAGCAAAGGGGCACTGGTCCAGTGTTAACACTCTGCTCAAGCACTTCCCTTCCTGACTTAAAAGGGGAACTTAACAATAAGCCTATCCCTTTTCATCAATGGTTCTCCACCTGGCCACACCTTTAAATCACCTGGCATTCTTTTTAAAGCTATAAGTTTGCCCTGCCACTCTCTGTTGTGATGTAATTAATTTGCAGTGAGCCTCACACTGGTAGTTTTTAAAAGCTTCCCAGAATTGAGATCCTGTGTAGTTCAACTGAGGTTACAGTTAGAAAATACCCTGACTGCTAATTGCAATCTATATCATAAGTGTCTGACAAGCTTTTGTTATGTCTTTCCTTTGTAAGAATCATTATAACCCCAGTTGGGGAGTGTGGAATACCAGTGCTAGAGGAAAATTGAGAAAAGAGAATCTTGCCTCCAATTTTCATCAACCTATTTGAAAAGATTGGAAACCACTGCCAAGTGGGGCTTCCACCTTCTTCTCCTGTTATAGTGGGCCAAATGGTAGCTCCCCAAAGATATGTCCATGTCCTAATCCCTGGAATCTATGCATGTTATATTATTTGGAAAAAAAAGAGTCTTTCATTGCACATGTTATTAAATGAAGAATCTTGGGATGAGACTAGATTCCTTGATTAACTCCAGTGACTAATGACACAGAGAAGAAGGTGATGTGAAGACAGAGGCAGAGATTGGAATGATGCGGCCACAAGCCAAAGAATGCCAAGGATGGCTGGCAGCCACAAGGAGCTAGGAGCAAGGCATGAAACAGATTCTCCCTAGAGTCTCCAGGGATTGTGGCCCTGCTGACACCTTGATTTCAGAATATGGGTCTCCAGAATTGTGCAAAAATAATTTATGTTGTTTTAAGACAATAAGTTTGTAGCTATTTGTTATGGCAGCCATAGGAAACTAATACACCCCCCAAATCCTCCATTCTCTGATTTTTCTCATCCCAGAAGTTTACTTCAAAGGTATGAAGCAGTGGATTATGTTGGGAAGATTAGATGGGCAGAAAATTGGGGTGATAATGGTAAGGCTTTGTGTCCCCACCCAAATCTCATCTTGAATTGTAATCGTCATAATCACTGTAATCCCCACGTGTCAAGGCAGAAACCAGGTGGAGGTAACTGAAACATGGGGGTGGTTTCCCCCATGCTGTTCTCATGATAGTGAGTGAGTATCATGAGATATGATGGTTTCCTAAGGAGCTATCCCCCCTTTGCTTGGCACTTCTTCCTGCTGCCTTGTAAAGAAGGTGCCTGCTTCCCCCTCTCCTTCTGCTATGATTAAGTTTCCTGAGATCTCTCCAGCTATGCTGAACTGAATCAGTTAAACCTCTTTCATTTATAAATTACCCAGTTTCAGCCAGTCCTTTACAGCAGTATGAAAATTGACTAATACAGCAAATTGGTACTGCCAAGAGTGGGGTACTGCTATAAAGATACTTGAAAATGTGGAAGCAACTTCGGAACTGGGTAACAGGCAGAGGTCGGAACAGTTTGGAGAGTTTAGAAGAAGACAGTAAGATGTGAGAAAATTTGGAGCTTCCTAGAGACTTGTTGAATGGCTTTGACCAAAATGCTAATAATGATGTGGACAACGAAATCCAGGCTGAGGTGATCTCAGATGGAGATGAGGAACCTCCTGGAAACTGGAGCAAAGGCCACTCTTGCTAGGCTTTAGCAAAGAGACTAGCAGCCTTTTGCCCCTGCCCTAGGGCCTTAGAGATCTATGGGACTTTGAACTTGAGAGAAATTATCTGAATTTAAAACTTATGTTTAAAAGGGAAGCAGAGCATAAGTTTGGAAAATTTGCATCCTGACTATGCAATAGAAAGAAAATTTTAAAAAATTTTCTGGGCAGAAATTCAAGCTGGCTGCAGAAATTTGTAAAAGTAATAACAAGTCAAATGTAAATCACCAAGACAATGGGGAAAATGTCTCCAGGGCATGTCAGAGGTCCTCATGGCAGCACTTCCCATCACACGCTTGGAGGCCTAAGAGGACAAAATGTTTTGTAGGACAGGCCCAGGGCCTTGCTGTTTTGTACAGTCTTGGGAGTTGGTGCCCTGCATCCCAGTCATGGTTAAAAGAGGCCAAAATACAGCTAAGGGTATTGCTTCAGAGGGTACAAGCCCCAAGTCTTGGTAGCTTTCATGTGTTGGGTCTGTGGGTGCACAGAAGTCAAGAATTGAAGTTTGGGAATCTCTGCCTAGATTTCAGAGGATGTATGAAAATGTGTGGATGTCCAGGCAAAAGTTTGCCACAGGAGCTGAGCCCTCATGGAGAACCTCTACTCCAGAAATGAGAAAGGGAAATGTGGGGTGGAAGCCCCCACACAGGGTCTCCACTGGGGCATTACTTAATAATCTGCAAGAAGAGGGCCCCTGTCCTCCAGACCCAAGAATGGGAGATCCACCAACAGCTTGCACTGTGTGCCTAGAAAAGCCACAGCCACTCAATGCCAGCCCATAAAAGTAACCAGGAGGAGGACTGTACGCTGCAGAGCCACAGGGACAGAGCTGCCAAAGACCATGGGAACCCACCTCTTGCATCAGCCTGACCTGGATGTGAGCTATGGATTCAAAGGAAATCATTTCAGAGCTTTAAGATTTGACTGTCCCACTGAATTTCGGACCTGCATGGGGCCTGTAGCCCTTCTGTTTTGGCCAATTTCTCCCATTTGGAATGGGTGTATTTACCCAATGCCTGTATCTGCACTGTATCTAGGAAGTAACTAACTTGCTTTTGATTTTACAGGCTCATAGGTGAAAGGGATTTGCCTTGTCTCAGATGAGACTTTGGACTTGGACTTTTGAGTTAATGCTGAAATGAGTTAAGACTTTGGGGGACTGTTGGGAAGGCATTATTGGTTTGAAATGTGAGAGAGACATGAGATTTGGGGGGAACCAGGGGCAGAATGATATGGTTAGGCTTTGTGTCCCCACCCAAACCTCATCTTGAATTGTAATCCTCAGAGCTAGAGGAGAAATTGTTATTGTAACCCTAAGAACCAAATAGGATCCTCATAATCCCCACATGTCAAGAGAGAAACTAGGTGGAGGTAATTGAATCATGGGGATGGTTTCTCTCATGCTGTTCTCATGATAGTGAGTGAGCTCTCACAATACCTGATGGTTTTATAAGGCAGTCTTCCCCCTTCACTTAGCACCTCTCCTTCCAGCTGCCTTGTGAAGAAGGCTCCTGCCTCCCCTTCACCTTCCA
This sequence comes from Theropithecus gelada, assembly GCF_003255815.1. Classification (NCBI taxonomy): domain Eukaryota; kingdom Metazoa; phylum Chordata; class Mammalia; order Primates; family Cercopithecidae; genus Theropithecus; species Theropithecus gelada. Next base: position 63,350,811 of record NC_037675.1, on the reverse strand, counting down.
TCATGATTAAGTTTACTGAGGCCTCTCCAGTCATGCTGATTTGTGAGTCAATTAAACCTTTTTTCTTTATAAATTACCGAGTCTCAGGCAGTTCCTTATAGCAGTATGAAAATGGACTGATACATGTGGCAATTAAGATGTTGGCCACTGGGGTCAGGCAATGTTTAGTCTGAGTCCCAGCCTTGCCACTTAATAGCTTGGAAAAAAAAAAAAAAAGAATTCATCTCTCTCACCTCGGTTTTCTCATCTATAAAATGGAGATGATACTAGCACCTGTTTGTTGAATAGTGAGTGGGAAAGGTGCACAGATGGTCCCCAACTTACACTGGTTTAACACATGTTTTTTTGTCTTTATCTAAAATTCTCGATTTATGATGAGTTTATCTGTAATTAACCCCATTGTAAGTGGAGGAGCACCTGTACTTGAACATACTCTCACCTAAATGCAGAAATAAAATGAAAAATATTTGGTGGAGGAGCACCTGTACTTAAACATACTCTCACCTAAATGCAGAAATAAAATGAAAAGTATTTGATAACAGCAGTCATTATGGCCCAAGCAGAAAGAATCTGGCCACAGCTGCTGGGGCAGGTCAGAAGCCCCTGCTGACTCAGAAGGTAGCTGTTTAGTTGCAGATAGAGAAGAGAGGGTAATCTTGTGCAGGAACCAGCTAGTTGGATCTTTCTACCAGCTGGTAGGGATAAATTGTCACATTTTAGCAACCATCCTTCTGAGCTCCAGCTAAGCACCAGCTTTGCCACAATGTATAAAACCTGTTTCCTTACTTACTCAGTGCTCTTATCTTTCTCTGGAGAATCCTCCACCTTCCCATGCTCAGTGTTGAGAAACTAAACTTAAACTTGCCACTCAAAGTAACTCAGTCAATTTCATTTTGGATAAAGTATCAGTCTTTGGGATTTCCACTCCCACCTTCATGTTCTCTTACAGCAGGGAACCTCTGGGCATTGGTGTGAGTTTATTTAACATGATGTGCTGTTCCTGCTGGCTCCTGCTGACTCCAGGAGAATCAACCTCTGCCTTACAGCATTCCATAGCAGGAGTACTTCTTGGTGATGACCCTAGGCAGCACAAGCTATATAATTTGCAAGACTCAGTGCAAAATGAAAATGCAGGGCCCTTGAAAATCACAAGAATTTCAAGACTGCAACAGCACACCATCACTAAGCTAAGCACAGGGGCCCTTCTAAGTGTAGGCTTTGGGCAGTTGTGCAGTTCCATGCCCATGAAGCCAGCTCTGACTACAAAAGGCCTTGGACTGTTCATCCTCCAGCCTCCAATATAGGCCCACCTCATGGCAAGCTGCAATAACTGCCGGCAGGCACATTGACTCATTCCTCTGCTATCTTATTTGCCCCTGCTCCCACCGCCAGGGTCAGGCAGAAATTTCTAAAACAAGTGTTCTTCTGCTCACCAGAGGAACTGTAGCAGCGGCGTCTTGTCAAGTTCTCTCTCCCTCCAGCACCACCAGTATATTCGCCCCACCACAGCCCCCCAGGCCTACATGGGACACCAGTGAGGCAGTCTCCTGCCACAATTCCAAAAAGAAGCACGCGGCACTCTCCTTTCCAACTCTTTGTGGGGCGTGCTGAATTCCAACCTTCTTATCACAACTGGCCTGACTGGGTCCCACATCTGTCCTCCTTCTCAGGGTCTGGGCCAGGAAACATTTCATGGTCTCCAAACCTCTTTCCTTTCACCTTTTCAAGTCATGGTCTGCCCTTTCCAGAAGAGGAAGGGCATTCTTCTTCCCTTGCCTGCCTGGGAGGAAATGCCCTCATGTTACATTGTCTATGCTTTCTATATTGTGCCTCTTAAAATGAAGCTCTTTGTACCAACTCCTAAATTTTGCTTTTGGAATATAAAGGTTTTTTTGCGGGGGGACAGCAAACAAAACAAAACAACAAAAATATTCTCTCTCTCTCCCCCTCTTCTCTCAAAGCTGGGCTTCTTTTAAAAACTATTATCTCACTGTGAAATTTTGATTTTTAATCAATTTTTTATCTCAAATCTGAATATTGGCTTTTTTGTTCCAACTGATATTCATCCTTCCCCCAGAGCAATCATTGTCAATGAACAACACAAGAACATTACATAAAGAAATCAAATAATGCATGTAAAATACTTAGAATAACAATGCATGTAAAATACTTGATAATAGTAATTGCTAAATAAATGATAGTTACCAATGATCATTATCTGTATTATTATTATTATTACTATTACCTATGTTATTAGGAAAACACCATTCCAGTTTCTTTGTCCCCTTGCCTAAATCCAGGGAGAATGACGTCTGTAAATTCTTTAAACTTTAAAATATATATAGCCTAAAGGAAAGCAAGGTATTTTTGTCAAGCAAATCATTTTGCATAGTAGGTTTGGAAAATAAACATCCACTCTTGCCTCTCTGGTGTTACCACATAATCGAAAAGAATTATTTTATTCTTCAGAACATCACATATATTAGATTAAAATGATTCATTCAGTTCTGATATTCTATCATTTTTTGATCAACAAAAATGGCAATCTCATATGGCTTAATCTAAGAGTAGGATGGTCTCATTTTTATTAGTTATCTTCCATTCATAGACTGAAAGCTAGAGAAGAAGTTGCTATGGTAACCCGAAGAACCAAACAGAATCACAGACTGAGAATGGGAGAAGCCTAGTCCAGACTCATCAATCTGCAAATGAGGACTTAAGGCTCAGAGAGGTGAAGTGAGTTTCCCAGAATATCGTGGCCAATTAGTGGCAAAACTAAGCTCTGTCTGTCTGTACTGGGCTTCTTCCCACCACACCAGGCTGCCTGCCTGCCTTCTTTATGTTTGTCAAAATACGTTAAGAACATCCCAACTTCACCGAGAAATCAGTACTCTGAGGATAATTAAGGCAAATATCAAAGGTTAGACACAATCTGGGGTAGAAGCATGTTTTTCAAAGACTTTTGATAACAATAATTAAACTTGTAAAAGGAGAAATGTCAAAGTGAAGGTGTTTGCTTTTTAGACATTATAATTTGGGGATGCTCTTGAAGAAACTATTTTTAAAGCTCCCTTTACATGACCCCACTCTGAATTTGAGACATGTATTTTTCAGTGTTTCCTGAGCGAACAGCTTTTGTTCATGCTTTATTGTTATTGTTTCAACATTCTTAAAACCTCAACTTATTTGCAAGTATAATTCATAATTGTCTCTAAAATATTCGGATAAAATGTCAAATGAGACAAAAAGGAAATATTTTAAATAGTTCTAACTTCAATTCCTCATACCCATTATAGTTTGCAAAGGAGAAAACATCACCAACTTTAATCTACCAATTTAAGTAATGAATACAATTCATGAATGTGTAATATCATTCCTAGCAGCCATCACTGTGACTTGCTATTGCTGTTGCATTGCTATAGGCACTATGCTGGTGTCTCTACAGAATTACTTAATTTAATCTAGGTTGACCCTATGAGAGACGTACTGATACTCCCAATATGCAAACAAGGAAACTGAAGTTCGTAATGGTTCCATAATTTGCCAAGGTCACATAATGAGTGACAGCCAGCTGCTGAAGGGAGAGAAACAGAATCATGATGAATCCTACCTTCATACCAACCCATGGCCAAACAGACATCTGTTCATCTCACTCACCTATGTCCCAGCTGGGACAGTAGTGTCTAAATCATTCATAAGTCCCAGCTTTTGCATAGCAAGCTCTATTTAAAATATTCCATTCTATTTTCAGAATAAGTCATATGTCCCATGGGAAGTTCAAAAAATAAGGCTAATGCAACAGCAGGAATGCCAAAGCAATTGCCAAATCTGCAATTTACACCTCTCTCATTATTATTATCTCACATAGAGATTTAAAAATATGTCCTCACACTCTTTGATACTCTTCCCCTCAAAAAGTAGAACTGAATTTCCCAAACTTTGAGCTTGAGCTGTGCTCAGTGAACAAACACAATGTGATAAAAGTGACATTGTAAGACTTCCTATGCTAGGGCATAAAAAGAGCGGTGGCTCCTCCTTGCTTTCTTATGGATCTCTCACTCCAGGGAAAGCCAGCTGCCACATCATAAAGCACTCAAGAAGCCTTGTGGAGGGTTCCACGTGGATCTGATCTGAGGCCTTTTGCCATCCCGGAGGGGACTCTGACAGCCACAGTCCAGCCTTCAAATGACATTCTAACTGAAGCCTTCAGATGACATTCTAACTGCAGCCTTCAGATGACATTCTAACTGAAGCCTTCAGATGACATTCTAACTGCAGCCTTACAAACAGACCCTGATCTAGAATAACCCAGCTAAGCCACTCCTCAATTTCTGAACTTCAAGAACTGTTAGACAATGAATTTTTATTGTTTTAAGTTACTAAGTTTTGGGATAATTTGTTATAAGCAATAGATAAATGCCTTTATTCCTACATTATGCCTTTCTTATAACAAGGCAAAAAAGCTGAACTATCCATGGCTACAAAAGCTGCCATATCAGTAAGCCAAATATTCCCCTTGATCCAGGCATACTTAGAACACACCAAGAACGTAGGATACCTGGAGGGTACTCTCCTCAAGACCTTCCCTTCACTCGAAAAAAATGTAAGGTTGCTCCTTGACGAGGTACATCATGCCCCATACCTTGTGGGGTATGGAAAAGGAGAGTAATAATCAGACTGATAAAAAAAAACAGCAAAGTTATTATCTGTAAGATAAGAGTACGCTCTTTAAATGTCCCACATCTGTGTGATAACCATCCCTCTGTGAGAACATCCTGTATCGCAAAGTTCTATGCTTCAGCAATTGAAAATAGAGTATGTCCTCTAAGAGCAGGAAGCCAATTATTTCTTTAAGTGTGTTATTTTTCCCTCATCAAATTGAAGGCAGTGAGTAAATGACACAGTATACTCAGTGAGCTTAAAGAGTAAAAATCTCCCTTTGGAAAAGTGACCATTGCCATACAAGGTGAGACACGGTCCTGAGCACTGAAAAATCTCAAAAACAACTAACAAGTGAAATGTCAACATCGTTCTAACATCATGAGACTAAAACGCATTAAAGCTCTTGTCAAACAGAACACATATTTTTTCTTCAAGCATTCATCAGAGGAAAACTCAACAGAGACTTCTAAAGAGCTAAGAAAATGGGAAGTGGTGGTCAGAGCCTCTTCCCATCTGCTCCTCGAACTCTAAGGAGAACATTACTTTCATAAAGATAATGTATTCTTTAGTAAAGTCAATTCATCATGTCCACCCTGACCCACACCACAGCAAGTTGCCGAGCCCAGGAGAATCTGAAGCGTAATGCTTACCCAGCCCCTTGTGAATCCCAGTCTTGTCTTTAGATTGCTTTCTTTTCCCTCGATGCTCCAGGAAAGGAAGGCCTCCTATCGTTTCGAAACACAATTTCTTGTTGATGAAGAGGAAGAGGACGGCCAGAAGAACAATAAAGACCCCAACAGCAGACAAGAAGCCAATGGCTTCAGGAGTGACTGGCGAGAGAACACAAAGAAAAAAATATTATCACAATGAGAATGACCTAAGTTTCCGTTCTAACAAATTATGATCAATGCTATTCAGAATCTTTACTTTTGTTAATGAGAAATGACAAATACTCTACAAATCCTGACTCTGGCTGACATCCCCCAAGACTGTGTACAGGGGAAAGGAAAAGGACTGTTGGCCAGTACATCCTGCGATGCTGGCTCCTTAGATGAGAGACATCTACACCTTTGAATGTGTAGTTTCTTCTACCTGGAGTATAACTCTTCTTGCTCCTGTCCTCAGCCCAATATTCAACTTCAAACACACAATAAAGAGAGAGTTCAATCAAATGGGTTTAGCTGGACATGGTGGACCAGTGTTATAAAAGCAAGTCTCCAAAAATGCAGCTGCCTAAAGCTTACACAATCATCACTTGAGACAAATTTTCAGATAGATATTTCCATCAACATTGGCAATTGGAGGAAAAGTCATTTCCTGGATACATTTTGCAAATCCAACTGTGCAATTTGATCATGGTTATCAACAGCAATAAGAAAATTAATAATTCATGCCATCCATATAAGAAATTCAAATTATAGTTTTGACTGCTAATATTTTAGAATTTTGGAAGATGAAATTCCATTTCCTCCTTCCCCTCCTCCTCCTCCTCCTCAGTATCGAAAAACTCGGCCCTTTAACTGACCTGGCTAAGGTCAGTACGCCTCAAAGAGTCCCAGCCATTGCATTCAGCTATGAGCATATATAACAGAGAGACCAGAGGAGCTAGTTTGGGATTTAGGAAAGAATCCTCTAAGGAAGTGACATTTGAGCCAAAGTAACATTCAGTAAAGACATCCAGAAATTAACTTGTATAAAGGGTTAGATTACAGAACAAATGTCATTAAGAATGATTCAAGGGAATTGGGTATACGTGAATATGCTTATGAAAATGAATCTCCTAAGAGCAGCTTTAATCATTGGGCAGGTTTAATATATGATTTAATAATACAAATAACACAAAGCCTTAATAATATGAAGGGATAATACTCGCCTAACCTTACTATCCAGATAAATAGAGAAAAGATGAATCAAACCAATCCCAACACCTTGAAAAGATAAAGAAATAAATGATACTGCCTTACTGATTCAACCTAGTGGCAAGCCAATATAAGAACGAACAAAACAAAACAAAAATAGCAGGCAAGATAATAACTTCATAGTCTGCAAAATAATAACAGTGCCTGCTATCAAAACCAACACACACCATGAAAAATAAAGTATGTGCATATTGATTATGCCCCCTCCCTTCAGAAGCAGTACACTGTAGTAGTAGTTATAGGCAAGGGATCAGCAGTCACAGTGCTTGGTTGAAATGACACTACCACTTACTATCTGTGTGGCCTTCCAGAAATTATTTAACCTCTTTGTGCTTCAGTGAGCTAAACTATAAAAGGAGAAAATAAACACAGCTACATCAAAGGTTAACAGAGGTAACACAAGGAAAGTAATCAGTGTGGTACTTGACAGAGTCCTTAAACAGGAGTAAACCATCTTTCTCATCACCAACTTTCCAGAGCTACTAAAATATCTAGGAATGATCAAATATGGGATGGATCAGCTGCTTTGTACTCAGTCTGAGCTCTGGATTCCATCCTCCTCCCCTCTCTAGCGTTTTGCCTTTCACTTCTGTGTTGTCAGCCACTCTCCCTTGTGGATGCTGTGTCTTTCTCATTTGCATGAGAAATGCACCAGGTGTCTCCCATCCTTTAAAATTCCCTCCTCACCACCACATGCTCTTCAACCACACCCCTTTATCTTCTTCTTTCCACAATCAACCATCTTCAAAGTATTTTCTACACTCATCACCATTTTTTTTTTCTGAGACAGAGCCTTACTCCATCACACAGGCTAGAGTGCAATGGCACAATCTTGGCTCACTACAACCTCCGCCTCCCAAATTTAAGCGATTCTCATGCCTCAGCCTCTTGAATAGCTGGGATTTCAGGTGTGCGCCACCACACCCAGCTAATTTTTGCATTTTTAGTAGAGACAGGCTTTTGGTATGTTGCGCAGGCTGGTCTTGAACTCCTGACCTTAAATGATCTGGGAGGCCTCAGCCTCCCAAAGTGCTGGGATTGCAGGTGTGAGCCACCACACTCAGTCTCATCTCCACTTTCTTACCTCTAAAGTTGCTGGTACTCTATACATAGATTCCCACTGATCTCCTTGTTTCTAGCCTTGCCCCCTCAAGTCCATTCTCTATACAATAGCCAGAACAATCATTCTAAAATGTATAAGTCATTTCGTTTGTAAGTTTGTTCAATTGCCCTTCTAAAGCCTTCTGTAGCAGGTTGCACTGTGTGGCCTCAAGGACACATGTTCACCATGAGTCTCAGAAGGCGGCCCTATTTGGAATAAAGGTCTTTGAAGATGTAATTAGAGTAAGGATTTTGAAATGAGTTCATCCTAGATTAGGGTGGTACCTAAATTCAATGATGAGTATCCTTATGAGACAGTAAAAACAGAAGGCACAGAGAGATGAAAGCCACGTGAAGCCCAGGGCAGAGGGTAGAGTTACAAAACCTCGAGTTAAGGAGTGTGAAGAGTGGCTAGCAGTCACCAGAAGCTAGGAGATAGGCACAGAACAGATTCTCCCTCAGAGCCTCCAGGGAACCAACCTACCAACACCTTGATTTTGAACTGCTGGCCTCCAAAACTGTAAGAGTAGATTTGTGTTGTCTTAAGTCACCAAGTTTATGGTAATTTGTTGCAATAACAACCCTAGGAAACTAATGCACCATCCAATGGCATCCCATTACCCAGAGGACAAAATCTGAATTCCCTAACTCAATTTACAAGGCCCTTCATGACCTGGATACTGATTCCAGCCTTTAATTGCTCATCACTCCCCAACATCAAACTCTTGGTTGTTGCTGTGTTCACCTATTTCTGTTTCCCCAAACGTAGGTCACACCTCCAGATCTTTGCATATTTCAACTCCCTGGGACAACTGCTCCTCTAGCTAATCTGATACCATGCTTCCTTTGAAAACCTTTCTTGTTCTTCTAGCCAAAGCTGGACGCTTCTACAGTGTGTTGCCACCTACCAAGCCCTTGACAGTTTCTTCTACCAATTTCAAATGTTAAATTTTAAATTTCATAAGAACAGGGACTATGTCTGAGTTACTCACTGTACTCTCAGCAGCTAGCATAAGGTAAGCATTCAATAGATAATTTGTTGCCTGAATAAATGTTGGAACTCTTCTATGTTACAACACATTGGCCAATGTGCCTATCAGTGAAAACTCCTGGAAAGATATACCTCAAGGGTGTCAGTAAAACTACCAACATAGGATATGATTTACATTAATATAGGTCTTAGGAAAAACAGGATTCATGTATAAGCAGAAACATCTGCATCTTATAATGTCATCAATTAATGAAACTAAATTTTTATTTTTGAATAAAGGATTTTTTTCCATCATAAAAGCAGCATGAAACTCATTACATAAAATCTGCAAAATATGGAAAAAGATAAAACAACTCACTACTAAGATTTTGTGTGCTTCCTTTCAGTCACTTTAGCTACTTGGCAAATATAAAATTGTAAAGACTTCACTGTTTGGGCTTATAAATATTTGTATTCGTTAAAAAGTTTTAATTATTTTTAAATAAGTTAAAGAAAAAATAAGTAATTCATGCATAGAGTAGAATGTTTGGAAAATATTAGAAAATATAAAAATGATGATAATGTTCAATCTTATCACCTGTCACTTAACATTTTAGCTTGGTAAATAATTTTTTCTTGACTTTATTTTATCATAATTGAGATACCATTTCATATGCTTATATTAATGAATTTAATGTAAAAACATTCACAGATTGAAGGTAATATAAAGAGATTATTCAATATAATCTTCAAAGACAAGAAAAAGTGTAGAAAATGGCCCCTATGTTACTCAAAATAACTCTGTTTTTTTGGAGAAGAAATATTTTTGTTAATAACAATTCTTGTAGTAATGGCTTAACTATGGATGGGCATAAAATTTTCAGGTAAGTCCCAATATATTTTTCTTCCCAAAATTATACAGACATTGCTACATTACCTTTTAGCCTTAATGCTCCATAAATAAGTGTGATGATGCAGCTTACTTTTCGTTACTATATGGGCAACAGAATTTTTCAGTCTGTATGCTACTAGAACCTTTTCCTTTATAACATAAAAATTTTACCAGAATGTATTTTTCTATGAGTCTCTTTGTTCATTTTTCTTGGAAGCCAGATTTCATCACATATCCATGGTTTGGTTTTTGTTTTTGTTTTTTTCCAAGCTTAGGAAAACTTTATTCAATTGCATCTTCGATAATTTCTTCTATTTCAACTGCGCTTGTTCCATCTTAAACTACATTACTATTTCTTCAGCTACAAACTTTCATTTTTCTCTATTTGTTTTTTCCTCTACAATCTGACAGATCTTAAACATTCCCTACACATTTTCACTAAGTTAAAGAAGTTAAAACATGCTTATAACCACTCTGCCATATGCACTATTATGACCTTTGAATATCTGAGTCAGAGACAAACAGTGAAGATACGGTTTTTCTCCATCTTTCCAGGTTGGGGCAGGGGTGAGGGATGGGGAGCATTAGAAATAAGTTCAAGTCTAGCTAAGGAGAGAGAAAGCTTAGTTCAGTTAGAGAAAGGTTAGAGAAAGTCAAGTTTGGTTATTTCAAAAGAGTTCATCATGTTTCTTACAGAATCTATTAATTTCAATGTCATCTTTTTCTGTGCTTATGAGTACTTAGTGAGAAGTCTAAAGACGTGCATGAAGGACCGTTGGCCATGGATATGTTAAACTGTAGATTAGATTATGTGCTTTCTAAATAAGTAGAGTGTCATAGAAATGACTCAGAAGGTGGCAACACAAGACTTACAGGATTGCCTAATCAGGGTTGCACAAAAAGTGCCCTGTTTAGACATGTTTAAAATTCCAAATATAACTCAGCAATTCCACTCCTAGGTATGCACCCAAGAGAATTGAAAATGCAGTCATACCTTGGGTATAGTGTAGGTTTAGCTCCAGACCATCACGATAAAGCAAATATCACAATAAAGCAAGTCACACAATTTTTTTGTTTCCCAGGGCACATAAAAGTTATATTTACACTATACTGTAGTCTCTTAAATGTGCGATAGCAGGATGTCTTTAAAAAACCATGTACGTACCTTAATTAAAAATACTTTATTGCTAAAAAATGCTAAAAATCACTGATCCCTCAGTGAAACATAATCTTTTTGTTTATGGAGGATGTTGTCTCAATGTTGGTGGTTGAATGATCAGGGCAGGTGGTTGCTGAAGGTTGGGGTGGCTCTTATCTTAAATAAGACAACAATGAAGTTTGCCTCATTGATTGACTCTTCCTTTCATGAAAGATTTCTCTGTAGCATATGATGCTGTTTGAGAGCATTTTATCCACAGCAGAACTTCTTTCAAAATCCTCTCAAACTCTTCCACTGCTATATCAACTAAGTTTATGCAGCATCCTAAATCCTTTGTTGTCATTTCAACAACATTCACAGCATCTTCACTAGGAGTAGATTCTATCTCAAAAAACCACTTTCTCTGCTCATCTATACGAAAGCCACTTTTCATCTCTTCAAGTTTAAGCATGAGATTGCAACAATTCAGTCACGTCATTAGGCTCCACTTCTAATTCTAGTGTGCTATTTCCATCACATTTGCAGTTACTTCTTCCACTGAAATCTTGAGCCCCACAAAGTCATCCAGGAAGATTAGAATCAACTTCATCCAAACTCCTGTTAATATTGGTATTTTGACCTCCCAGGAATCATAAATGTCCTTAATAGCATCTAGAGTGGTGAACCTTTCCAAATGTTTTCAATTTACTTTGCCCATATGAGTCAGAGGAATCACTATCTAGGGAAGCTATAGCCTTGCAAAACATATTTCTTAAATAATGAGCTTGAAATTTGAACTTACTCCTTGATCCACTGGCTGCAGAATGGATGTTGTGTTAGCAGGAGTGTAAACATTTGTCTCCTTGTACATCTCCCTCAGAGCTCTTGCATAACCAGGTGCATTGTCAATGAGCAGTAATATCTTGAAAGGAGTCTCCTTTTTCTGAGCAGTGAGTCTCAACAGTGGGCTTGCAATATTCAGTAAACCATTCTATAAACAGATGTGCTATCATCCAGACTTTGTTTTCCATTTCTAAAGCACAGGAAGATTAGACTGAGCATAATTCTTAAGGCTCTTGGACTTTTTGGAATGGTCAGTGAGCATTGGCTTCAACTTGAAGTCATTAGCTACATTAGCCCTTACTAAGAGGGTCAGTTTGTCCTTTGAAGCCAGGCATTGACGTCTCCTCTCTAGCTATGAAAATCCTGAATGGCCTCTTCTTCCAATAGAAGACTGTTTGGTCTACACTGAAGATGTGATCTTAGGTAGACCATCTGTTTAACTTGCTGCTGCTACATCAGCACTTGCTGTTTCACCTTGCACTTTTATGTAATGGGGATGACTTTTTTCCTTGAATCTTATGAACCAACCTCTTCTGGCTTCAAGCTTTTCTTCTGCAACTTCCTGACCTCTCTCAGCCTTCACAGAATTAAAGAGAGTTAGGGTTTTACTCTGGATTAGGCATTGCCTTAAGGGAATGATATAACTGGTTTGATTTTCTATGCAGACCACTAAAACCTTCTCCATTTCAGCAATAAGGCTGTTTTGCTTCCTTATCATTTGTGTGTTCACTGGAGTAGCACTTTTAATTTTCTTTTAAGCCTTTTCCTTTGCATTCACAACTTGGCTAGCTGTTTGGTACAAGAGATCTAGCTTTTGGTTTATCTCAGCTTTGGACATATCTTGCTCATGAAGTATAACAATTGTTAGCTTTTGATTTAAACTGAGAGACTCTTGCTTCCACTTGAATACTTAGAGGCCATTGGAGGGTTGTTAATTGGTCTAATTTTAATATTGTTGTGTCTCAAGGAATAGGAAGGCCTGAGGGAAAGGGACGAGAGATGGAGGAACTACTGGTCGGTGGGGCAGTCAGAACCTACACAATATTTATCGATTAAGTTCACCATCTTCCATGGACACTATTGCAGCTCTAGAAACTGACCCTAAGGAAATGGAGATACATAAACTGCTTGAAAAATACATGAAAATAACCATCTTTAAAAATCTCAATGAGCTATAAGAAAACACAAAATAGACTAATGAAATCAGGAAAACAATATGTGAGCAAAATGAGAAGTACAATTAAGAAATAGAAGCCACAAGAAAGAAAGAACCAAACACAAATACTGGAATTGAAGATACAATGTCTGAACTGAAGAGAGAGCTTCAACTTAATCAAGCAGAATAAAGAATGAGTGAACTCAAATACAAACCATTTGAAATTATCCAGTCAGAGGAACAGAAAGAAAAGAATGAAAAGAATAAAGAAAGTCTACAAGACTCATGAGACACTCTTAGGTGAACAAATACATACATTATGGAAGTCCAAAAAGGAGAATATAGAAAGGGGCAAAAAGCATATTTAAGGAAATAATCACCAAAAAGCATATTTAAGGAAATATGATTAAATAATCATCATATTTAAGGAAATAAATACTGGGAAGAATATAGACATCCAGATTCATGAATCTCAAAACTCTCTAGATTGAACACAAAAAGATCTATACTGAGACACATTAGAATTAAATTGCCAAAAGTCCGAGAGAAAGAATTTTGAAAGAATCAAGAGAAAAGACACATGTCACATTCAAGAGACCCCCAAACAGACTATCAGTTAATTTCCCAGCAGAAACCTTGCAGAACAGAAGACAATGGGATGATATAAGTACTGGGAGAAAAACTACAGAACAAAATATTTACCTGGCAAAACTGTCTTTTTTTTTTTTTTTTTTTTAACTTTTAAGTTCAGGGGTATATGTGCAGGTTTGTTATATAGGTCAACTGCATGTCACAGAGGTTTGGTGTACAGATTACTTCATCACCCAGGTAATAAGTATAGTATCCAATACATAGTTTTTCAAATCTCACCCTCCTCCCATTCTCCATCCTCAAGTAGGCCCTGGTGTCTGTTGTTCCCTTCTTTATGTCCATATGCTCTCAGTGTTTAGCTCCCACTTACAAGTGAGAACATGTGTTATTTGATTTTCTGTCCCTGGGTTAGTTTACTTAGCATAATGACCTCCAGCTCCATCCATGTTGCTGCAAAGGACATAATCTCATTCTTTCTATGGTTGTGTAGTATTCCACAGTATATATGTACCACATTTTCTTTATCAAGGCTACCATTGGTGGGGATTTAGGTTGATTCCATGACTTTGCTATTGTGAATGGTGCTACAACGAACATACACATGCACGTACCTTTATGGTAGAATAATTTATATTCCTTTGGCTATATACTCACTAATGGGATTGGTGGGTTGAATGGTAATTCTGTTTTAAGTTCTTTCAGAAATCACTAACCTGCTTTCCACAATAGCTAAACTAATTTACATTCCCACCAGCAGTGTATAAGTGTTCACTTTTCTCCACAACCTTGCCAGCATCTGTTATTTTTTGACTTTTTAATAATATTCACTGTGACTGGTATCAGATGATGTCACTTTGTGGTTTTGATTGGCATTTATATAATGATTAATGATATTGAGCATTTTTTCACATACTTGTTGGCCACATGCATGTCTTTTGAAAAGTGTCCGTTCATGTACTTTGCCCACTCTTTAATGGGGTTGCTCATTTTTGCTTGTAAATTTCTTTAAGTTTCTTATAGATTCTGAATATTAAACCTTTGTTGGATGGATAGTTTGTAAATAGTTTTCTCCCATTCTGTAGGTTGTTAGTTTACTCTGTTGATAGTTTCCTTTGCTGTGCAGAAGCTCTTTCATTTAATTAGGTCCCATGTGTCAATTTTTGTCATTGTTGCAATTGCTTTTGGCATCTTTGTCATAAAATCTTTACCAGGATTGATGTCCAGAATGGTATTTCCTAGGTTACCTTCCAGGGTTTTTATAGTTTTAGGTTTTACATTTAAGTCTTTAATCCATTTTGAGTTAATTTTTTGCACATGGTGTAAGGAAGGTGTCCAGTTTTAATTTTCTGTATATGGCTAGCCAATTATCCCAGCACCATTTATTGAATAGGCAGTCTTTTCCTCATTGCTTGTTTTTGTTGACTTTGCCAAAGATCAGATGATTGTAGGTGTGTGGCATTACTTCTAGGCTCTCTATTCTGTTCCATTGATCTATGTCTCTGCTTCTGTGCCAATACCATGCTGTTTTGGTTACTGTAGCCTTGTAGGATATTTTGAAATCAAGTAATATGATAACTCCCAGCTCTGTTCCAACATCATACTGAATGGGCAAAAGCTGGAAGCATTCCCCTTGAAAACCAGCACAAGACAAGGATGGCCTCTCTCATCACTCCTACTCAACATAGTATTGGAAGTCATGGCCAGAGCAATCAGGCAAGAGAAAGAAAAAAAAAAGCATTCAGATAGGAGGAGAGGAAGTCAAACTATCCATGTTTGCAGATGATATTATTCTATACCTTAAAATATCCCATAATCTCTGCCCAAAAGCTCCTTGATCTGATAAACAACTTCAGCCAAGTTTCAGGATACAAAATAAATGTATGAAAATACTGGCATCCCTATACACCAATAATATCCAAGCTGAAAGACAATCAATAACACAATCCCATTCATAATAGCCACAAAAAGAATAAAATACCTCAGAATACAGCTAACCAGGAAAGTGAAGGATCTCTACAATGAGAACTACAAAACACTGCTCAAAAAAATTAGAGATGACACAAACAAACAGGAAAACATTCCACACTCACAGGTACGAAGAATCAATATTTTTTAAATGGTCACACTGCCCAAAGCAATTTATAGATTCAATGTTACTTCTATCAAACTACCAGTGACATTCTTCACAGAATTAGAAAAAACTACTTTAAAATTCATATGCAAAAAAAAAGACCCTGAATGAAGAAGGCAATCCTAAGCAAAAAAAACAACACTGTTCTTTAAGAATGAAAAAGATATAAAGACTTTCCCAAATAGAAACTGAGTTAGGGAAGCCAAGGTGGGCAGATCACTTGAGCACAGGAGTTCGAGACCAGTCTGGGCAACATGGACACCCTCTCTACAAAAAAATTTACAAGTTAGTCAGGCATGGTGGCATACACATGTAGTCTCAGTTATTATACTTGGAAGGCTAAGGTGGGAGGATCACTTGAGCCTGGGAAGTCAAAGCTGCAGTGAACCTGTGATTGCACCACTGCACTCCAGCCTAGGTGACAGAGTGAAAAGTGAAACCCTGTCCCAACAGCCCCCCCCAAAAAAACTAAAGTAGTGCATAACCATTAGACCTGCCGTACAAGAAGTACTCAAGGGAATTCTTCAAGTGGAGATTAAAAGATGCTAAAGAACACAAAAGCATGTTAAAATATAAAACTCACTACTAAAGGTAAACATAAAGATAAACACAGAATACTGTGCTACTGTAGTGGCAGTATGTAAATCTCATTTAACACCAGAATGTAAATTAAAGGAAAAGATAGTAAGAGTAACTATAACCACAGAAATTTGTTCATAGAAGCATAACATAGCAAGAAACAAAATATGACATCAGTTGCACAAAGCATTGGGGGAAGACATAAAGTGCAGAATTTGTGTATGTGATTGAAGTTATCAGCTTAAAATACACTGCTATAACTACAAAGTGTTCAATGTAAACTCCATAACAAAAAAGTACAGTAGATGCACACAAGGTAAAAAAATTAATCAAAGCATACCACTATAAAAAAAATCAAAACACAAGAAAGATGCTAAGAGAAAAAGAGAGGAAGAAGAGAACTACAAAAGAGACAGAAAACAATTAACAACATGGCAATAGTAAGCCCTTATCTATCAATAATTCCATTAAACATAAGTGAACTAAAAGTTACAATTAAAAGATACAGAATGGCTGAATATATTAAAACAAAAAACAAGACCTAACTATATGCCATATACAAAAGAGTCACCTTAGATTTAAGGACATACATAGGCTGAAAATGAAAAGGGTGGATAAAGATATTCCATGCAAATGGTAACCAAAAGACAGCAAAAGTGGCTATACTCGTATTAGACAAAATGAACACTAAGACAAAAACAGTCACAAGAGACAAAGAAGGTCATTTCATAATGACAAAAGGATCAACTCTACAGGGATCTATAACAACTATAAATATATATGCTCCAAACATGAAAACACCTGAAATATAAAACAAACATTGACAAATCGGAAGTGAAAAATAGGTAGCAATGCAATATAATAGAAGATGTCAATATCCTACTCTCTATAATATATAGACGATCTAGACAAAAAAACATCAATAAAGAGCAGAACTAAATAGCACTACAGGCCAAATGGATCTAACAGATACATACAGAACATTCCACCCAATAGCAGCAGAGTAATCATTCTTCTCAATTACACACAGAACATTATCCAGCATGGATAACATGCTAGGTCACAAAACAATCCTTAACAAACTTAAGAAGACTGAAATCATTACAAATATATTTTTCAGTCACAACGAAATGAAACTGAAATAACAGAAAAAATGGGAAATTCACAAACACATGGAAATTAAATAACATACTCACATAATTATGAGGTCAAAGAACGAATCAAAAAGTGAATTAATATTTATCAAGACACAAAAAACACAACATACCAAATCATATGTGACTCAGGAAAGCACTACTAGAAGTTTAAAGCAATAAATACGTACATTAAAGAAGCAAGATCTCAAATAAAAAACCTAACTATATACCTCAAGAAATAGAAAAATAAAAAAATACTAAACATTAGCAGAAGGAAGAAAATAGTAAGGGTAAGATCAGAAATAAATGGACTAGAGAATAGAAAAACAATTTTAAAAATTGAAAAAACTGAGTTGTTTTTCTGAAAAGATAAACAAAATCAACAAACCCTTAGCTGAACTAAGAAAAAAAAAAAGAACTCAAAATCAGAAATGAAAGGGAAGATATTACAACTGAACCTACAGCTAAAAAGAATCATAAACGAATATTATGAATAATTATACATAAATGAATTAGACAACCTAGAAGAAATGGAGAAGTTCCTAGCAACATACGACCTACCTAAAACAAGAAGTAGCAGAAAGTCTGAACAAACCAATGACAAATTAGGATATTGAAGGAATAATTGAAAAACTCCCAACAAAGTCGAGCCCAGGACCAGATGGCTTCATTAAGTTTATTCTAACAAACACTTAAATAATTAATAACAATCCTTAAACTCTTAAAAAGGGAAAAAGCGGGAACACTTCCAAACTCATTTTACGAGGCCAGTATCACCAAATACCAACGCCAGACAAAACCACAAGAAAATAAAACTACAGGCCAATTCCCCTGATAAATGCATATACAAAAATCTTCAACAAAAACACTAGCAAACTGAATTCTACAGCACATTAAAAGGATCATACCTCACGATCAAGTGAGATTTATCCCTAAGATTCAAGGATGGTTCCACATACACAGATCAATCAATGAAATATGCTCATTAACATAATGAAAGATAAAAATCACATAATCATCTCAACAGATGCAGAAAAAGCATTTGACAAAATTCAACATTGTCTCATAATTGAAAAACTCTCAATAAGTATAGAGGAACTTACTTCAACAAAATAAGGGCCATTTATTCAAAGCCCACAGGTAACATCATTTCAACAATGAAAAGTGGAAAGCATCCCTCTAAGATCTAAAATAAGACAAGGATGACCATACTTCCGTCTCCAAAAGTGCTCTCCAATACAGTCCTGAAAGTCCTAACCAGAAAAAATAAGCAAGAAAAATAAATAAAAGGCATCCAAATCCGAATGGAAGCAGTAAAACTATCTCTGTCTGCAGATGGCATAAGCTTCTATGTAGAAAACCCAAAAGATTAAAAAAAAAAAAAAAAAAAAAACTGTTAGAACTAATCAGCAAATTCAGTAATGCTGCAGGAGGTGAAAGACATACATGGAAAACTACAAAACATTGATGAAAGAAATTTTAAAAGATACAAATAAATGGAAAGACATCCCATGATCATGAATTGGAATAATAAATATTGTCTATTTTAGCAATGTATAAATTTTTTTAAAATCTACAGATTTAATGCAATCCCTGTCAAAGCAATCTATAGATTTAATGCATCCCTGTCAAAATCACAATAGCATGTTTTAAAGCAATAGGGAAAAAAAAAAAAAACCTAAAGCTTATTCAAAATCACAAAAGACTCTTAATAGCCAAAGCAATATTGAGTAAGAAAAACAAAGCTAGAGGTAACACACGCCCTGATGTCAAAACATACTGCAAAGCTGTAGTAATCAAAACAGTATGGCATTCACATAAAAACAGAGAGCTAGGCCAATGGAACAGAATTAAGAGCCTAGTGATAAACAGATACGAATATGGTCAACTGATCTTTGACAAAGGTGTTAAGAGTACACTATTGGGAAAGAACAGTCT
This sequence comes from Theropithecus gelada, assembly GCF_003255815.1. Classification (NCBI taxonomy): domain Eukaryota; kingdom Metazoa; phylum Chordata; class Mammalia; order Primates; family Cercopithecidae; genus Theropithecus; species Theropithecus gelada. The sequence continues at coordinate 63,331,755 of NC_037675.1, read as the reverse complement.
TTTCTACAAATGGTTCAGTAAAATTGGATATCCACATGCAAAACAATGAAGTTGAACCCTTACCTCATACCATACACAAAAATCAACTTGAAATGGATTAAAGACTTAAACATAAGACCTGAAACAATAAAACTTTTAGAAGAAAACTTAGTTTTAAAAGCTTCTAAACACTGAAGCTTTTAAAACTTTTAAAACTGGGCAAATCAATTCTTAGATATGACACCAAAAGCACAGACAACAAAAGCAAAAATAAACAGACAGGATTACATCAAACTAAAAAGTTTCTGCACAGCAAGGGAAAAAATTAACCAAATGAAAAGGTGACCTGTGGAATAAGAGAAAATATTTTCAGATCATATATCTGATAAAGGATTAATATTAAAAATACATAAGGACCTCCTAAAACTCAATAGCAAACATGCCAAATAACCCAATTAATAAATGGGCAAAGGACCTAAATAGGCATTTCTCCAAAGATGGCATGTAAATGACCAACAGGTACTCAAAATCACTAGTCATCAGGCAAATGCAAATCAAAACCACAATGAGATGTCACCTCAGATCTGGTAGAATGACTATTATGAAAGAAAGAGAGAAAGAGAAAAAGAAAAGAAAAAAGGAGCAAATGTTGGAGAGGATATCCTTTTACACTGTTGATGGGAATGTAAATTGTTACAGACACCATGAAAACCAAAATGGATATTCCTCAAAAAATTAACTGTAGAATTACCACTTGATCCAGCAATCTAGCTTCTACACACATTCAAAAAGGAATTGAAATCTGAATCTCAAAAAGATATCTGCACTCCCATGTTCACTGAAGGATTATTCACAATAGCCAAGATATGGAATCAACCTAAGTATCCATCAATGGATGAATGGATAAAGAAAATGTGGTACATATACATAAGATAAAATATTATTCAGCCTTAAAAAAAGAAATCCTGCCATTTGTGACAACATGGAAGAATCTGAAGAACATTATGCTAAGTAAAATAAGACACACAGAGAAAGATAAATACAGTACCACATGATCTCATATATGCAATACATTTATAATAGTCAAACACATAGAAGCAAAGAGAATGTTAGTTGGCAGTGGCTGGAGCAGAAAATGGGGAGTTGCAGTTCAACAAATATGAAGTTTCAGTTATACAAACTAAATAAGATCTGGGGATCTACTGTAAAATATAGGGCCTATGATCGACAATACTGTACTGTATATTTAAAAAATTTGCTAAGAGGGTAGATTTTATGTTAAGTACTCTTGAATTCACCCCCAAAATAGTGGGAGGGGGACAGTATGAAACTTTTAGAGGCAATGAACAAGTTTATACCATTGACAGTGATGATGGCTTGATCATTTCACAGGTATATACTTATCGGCAAACACATCAAGTTGTCTACACTAAACACCCACAGCTTTTGTATGTTAATCATACGTTAATAAATCAGTTAAGTACTATATACCACCCTGCTATGGTAAAGACTGAAAAACTGAAGTACTAATACATGCTACATCATGGGGGAACCTTGAAAACATTATTTAAAGGGTCTGAATTTTATGATATATGAATTTTATCTCAAAATAAGTTTTAAATTCCAAATACATATATTTTTTAAAATCATAATTTCCTTAGATTTTGTTTGAGAGTTATTTCCTTCATCTTTGAACATTCTGTAATTTTATTATTCAACATTTAGAATTAAAAATAAAGTTTAAATATTATAGGTCATGAGAATTGTAGTCAGCACAGTGCTACAATTAATGTGTAACACTGAACAGAGCAAGCCAACAGCTCTATCAGTATAAGCCAAGGTGGCATCTGAGTCTAAACAAAATTAGAGACTTTGACAGGGAAGCTTAAAAGGCATGTTGCATCCCTATATACAAATGCTATAGTGAAGAAAACTAGTGTATATATCATCTGCTATAGATGACAAGGGCACATATGTCAAGAAATTTAAGTGCCATCTGCAGAGTAACTCATCTAATTATTCCAGTAATTACTAAATTGGAAATCAGATGGCTGTAAAGTTTGGTCACATAGTTCATGCTAAAAACTTCCTCAAAGTTAACTGTATGTCTGGCGTGCCACTGGATAGCCCCATCTGTTGATTTTCAAGCAATGGCTCAAGGAGAAGGCAGAGCACATAACGACATAAATAGAGATGCTTCAGCATGTCACACAGTCACTAGATGTTTGTAAATTTCATTCCATGGTTGGTGAAGGGGTAAAAAAAAAAAAAAAAAATGCTAACCAATTGCAGCCATCTGACTCACAACAAGAACTAGAAATAGGATGAAAGGAAGCTGAAAATTTATTTAACAAAATAATAGGGAAGGAACCAGATAACTGAGCAAAAACAATACAAACAATTAAAAAGTAAAGGTATAATTTCACAGGTATTATAAACTTTCTGCCACCACTGTGGGAAGTGTGAGAAATCTCATTAAAAACATAAGTCTGAGGTAAATCTAAAATGCCATTTATAGATCCCTCCCATCTTTGTATATCCATTAACCTGAAAGTTCTCCTTCCAATGAAATAACCTCAATTTCACTCATTCATTTAGAAAGCAGCAGAAGTTTGAAACATTCTATGATGTTTTCAGTCATGCAGCAGGAGTCCCTGACTTAAACCTAAGCTTTGTTTGGATTTCAGTCTTGCTTGAGCATGCCTACATTCTCCTCCAGGAATCCACATCCCTAAGGACCACAGCGCCTCCCAGGAAAGGCAGTGAACAAGGTCAGAGTAGAGGTGACCTGGGTACAGCACAGGTGTCTACCACTCAGGTTGACCCAAGCCCAGATTCCTTCGGTCCCAGGATAAGGAAGTGACAATCAAAGGTATAGCATTAGGAATCAGCAGCTTTTGCAAAACAAGGAGATGTTTTCAAAGGTAATTTCAGCAGCAGTAAGAGGTGAGGCCCTAGACCTCAGAATTCAACAGGACGGTGGAGACAGCAGTTGGCTCCAGCATCAGTGCTGGTGACTTTCACTGTCATCAACAATTTAGGAGGTCACCATGGGGGAACCAGAGAGAGGAAGAGAGCAAATGCTGTGAACAAAAGGTTTGGTCTACAGGGTACAAGAGAGAGGTCTCCTGGAGACCTCTAGAACTACTTGGCAGGCATTATGTGGGGGTTGAAGTTTTCAAAGAGGAAATTTAAAAAAAATTTTTTTGGACCATTTATCTTGCTTTGACCAGCATAATCACAGATACTATAGTTTATGTTCAGATATTCTTTGCAATCAACAAAAAGGAGGTAAGAAATTGGAAACCTTTAAGCATTGACAACCAATGTGTCTGTTCTCTATAAAAAGCAATTTAAGGACACAAATTCAAAATATCTGTACAATTAGACTCATTCCTATATTAGTTGTTTATACAACCAAATATGAAATTCAATAAGCCACTTAAAAATTAATACAGAACAAGTTACACTGAGAGCTTTAATTTTCCTTTTTTGCTATGTGATGCTTCTAGAACTAAAAGAAGAGAAGAACAAGGTCTGTGATACTTTGCAGCATATTATTTTGCCAATGTCCTACATCCAGAGCTAGTTAGGCATTATAAGTGTAATAATATTCATAGATACTCAGTCATTTTTCTAAAAATTTCTGAAACTGTGAAATATAAAAAATATATATTTAAAGTAAGGAAAATGGGTAATTCCATTTAAATGTTCTTCCTAGTTAATAACTAACAAAGATATGTTAACTACATGTTAAATTCTTTGGAAGGAAAAAATAGACCTCTCAAAAAATGGGGAAAAAAAGTGGCTTAATGAAACCTAAGTGAGATTTTAACATGTTCCAAAATAAAGCATAGCAACATATGGAGTCACTAGCAACCAATCATTTTTCAAAACACTTGAGAACACAACATTTGGGGGTATACACGGGGTGCTATCTTTAATATAATAAAATATGTGTGTTGAAATATGTCCATCATCTTCTGAGAATTAAGTAACCTATCTGCTTTACATGTTTAAAATGTACATTCTCTCTTAGCATTAACACACACACACACACACACACACACACACACACACACTTCTAGAAGCTGAAAATTATCAGCAAACTTGCTCTCCTTTCCTTTAATACTCAGACGTAGGCTCAGAAGTAGCATTTAATGATGAAAATGGCTGAGATGCAATAGTCCATGGAGTGAATCTCTGAGATTTTCCTCGCTTGTCTGAGTTTCCCTGCACACTTCAGCTATTCTCCGCTCTGCAGACCTCTCCATTTTCCTATATCTTCCCAGATGGGGAAGAGAATAGAACACCAGCAAAAGGTGATTCGTCAGTTAATAAGACCACAGTCAACATTTCTGGATGGCTGGGTTTTCAATGGCATGCTTATGTTGCTGAATTTAATTAAGCAATATATGAGCCTTGTACAATTTATGTCATTTGCCAAAAAAAAAAAAATCAGTTAGCATGAATATCACTGTATCAGTTCAACATTGTTGAACTTAATGGCCAGGCACAGTGGCTCATGCCTATAATCCCAACACTTTGTGAGGCTGAGGCAGAAGGACCCTTGAACCCAGGAGTTCAAAACCAGCCTGGGCAACATGGCAAAACCTGTCTCTACTGAAAATACAAAAATTAGCTGGGCATGGTGGCACCTACCTGTAGTACCAGTTATTCAGGAGGCAGAGGTGGGAGGATCACTTGAGCCTAGGAGGTTGAGGCTGCAATGAGCCATGATCACACCACTGCCCTCCATATATGTGTGCGTATGTGTGTATGTGTGTGTGTGTGTGTATATATACTGAATATAATATAATTATAGAAACAATTAGGAACATATGCCCAATAAAAGTGTGTCATGTTGAAATGTCAGAGAATATTCAATCACATTATTTTGGGGGATTGGTTGTTGAATCAATGGGGCAATTTAACTTTCACATAAAAAGAGAATATTTTTACAAATGAGAGAGATTGAGCGATAAGTCTACTTCAGACAGATAAAAACAATCTTGGAAGAAAGACATCCGACTTTCTTCAACTCTCCAAAACAAATGCATTTGGAAAACATTTGGAGTGAAATATAATTTTGATTTGTTTGTAACTTTATTTTTCAACTCACAGAAGACTGCCCACACAGTGAGACTGAAACTTTAACAGAATTGTTTGTCACTAATCCAATACCCCTAAAAAGACAAACCATTTTCTTGCAGCCTAAAACAAATATTTTTTAAAAGATTATTATAAAACTCTCCCAATTTTAACTCTTGACCCCCAAAGTCAGGTATAGAACTGGGTGCTTAAGGACTTGCCTAAGTAGCACATGGGACATCTAGAAATAAGAATACTGAAAGATCCATTCAATCCCAAACTTCCCAGACAACACATTTTCTTGTGTTCAAAAGGTTATCTGTCCACAGATACAAGTTCACCCTATTACTAAGAATTTGTTTGTTGGGAGCATTCAAAATCTGCCGATATTTCAGGTGAGAGCAAAAATGCATAGCCCTAATCAGTAAAACCAATTATCTAGTGTTACTGTCCCTTTTTAAAGCTCAGACAACAAACAACCATTTAGGTAACAACCATTGAACAAAACTATCATATATTCAAATAAAATCAGCATCCTTTATCTATTCAAGTTCCTTAGTAGGAACCTCTTCCTAAGAGGAGGTTTCTCTAGAGTTAATTTCTGGGGAAAAAGAAAACAAAAACCCTCTTCCAATTCTGATTAGATGGGATTCTAATTGATTCTCAGATTTCTCTACTAGAAGTATTTACTGGTTCTTTTTAATTACAAAAAAAAGACACCATAAATTGTCTGTTTTACTGTCTGTGCTAATTTCATTTCCTTATATCCTTGGAGTAAGCTATTATTTTCCCACTGGTTCCCATGGCATTTTTCATTATCAGCTGCTAATTGTCTAGCATTCACATAGGACTGTGAACCAAGTAGGCTGCCGCGTGGGTTGAAGTTCTAGAGGAAGCTGAACAGCAATAGGATTCAGCATTGTTATTATTGTGACACATTAGAAAATTTCCACCCACTTGCGTGCCCACATCACTCTGCTGCACATCATCTGTACCCAGAGGGGCTGTGCACTGAAGCATGCGAGGCCATCTGTACCAGGCATTCCACTTGGTGATTATCACTACACATCGAGGGAAGATTACACAGGGCCAAAGGGTTGCAGCTGTGAAAGCCATAGGTCTGGCTCCATATGGCAAGCATGAGAGTTGATCTTAAAACACAACTACTACAGGCCCATCTAAAAGAGTCCTTTATTTCCAACCTTGAGCACAAGTACCTGACTCAGCCCAATTACTGCCTCAAACTTCTCCCGTTTACCTTTCCAAATCAAGGCCAATTTAGAGACGTAAACAATTTTTGAAAGATGTAAAGAGGTTGGAGGCTTTTAAATAGATTTTAAGATGTATTGCTGCTTGAAATCATTCCCAGTGGGGATGTGGATATCTGGGGCTAATTACATTTGACCTTATAAATTCAGAAAGGGCCAAATAAAAGCTATTAGAACAGCCCAAACAACATGCAACATTTTACACATTTAGGTCAAGGGGGAGTTGTCAAAGCCTCTTAATTCGCAAAGCAGACAAGGACTATAAAACTGGGACTTTGAGGCACAGAAGGTGGTGCTTTTATTCTTGTGCTTTGCAGGCACCAGGTTACAAAGTCTTGTGAAACAAAGCTCTGATTTCATAGCAAGCTATGTGCTGATCGCTTTCGCCAGAAAAGTGTGCCTCCTTAGGGAACATCTTCTAACGGTACAGAGCTACCCTCACCAAATCAGAATCACAGGGGGCTAAAGTACTTACATGGGTTAACCGAGATCATTCGAATGCCGTAAAATGTGAATGATATAGGATGACTTTAAGCTGAGCCTCACTCATTGCTGCATCCAATAACATCACCACAGTCCAAATTCTATTCTAGGACTTTGCTGGTTAAGAATACAAGAATCAGCCCAGTGCGGTGTGGCGAGCACCTATAGTCTCAGCTACTCAGGAGGCTGAGGTGGAAGGACCGCTTTGAGCCCAGGAGTTGGAGGCTTTGGTGCACTATGATTACACCTGTGAATAGCCACTGCGCTCCAGCCTGGGCAACATAGCAAACTCCATCTCTTTTTAAAAAAGGAAAAGAAAAGAAAAAAACATATGAGATTTAAAGTTCACACAGAGATGCTCAGTCTCTGTGGACTGGTTCATTCTCATTAAAACAGCAAGAGGCCGAAAGGCAGAGAAACATAGTGGATATAAAAAGAGCACTTGGCCGTGAGTTAGGAGATTCTGGTCTAGTGTACTAACTCCATAACCAGGGTGATATGAGGTGCTGAGGACAGGGTTGTGTCTTGCCTTGGAGATGTCAATGTGCTTTCACATAGATGTGTGACAAATCAAAACACCAGCTTTTATACTATAATGATTATTCCTGGCCAGGAAACCAGAACCAATCTTGTATCTGGGGGTGGATTCACTTAAGATGAAATTACAGATCAAAAGGTTGCTTGGTGAGCAATGAGTAAGAGCAAGAAAAGCTGGATCTTCTCAAGGTCTATTTCCATCCATCTACTCGGTAGATGACTCAGCTGTCTCCTCCTAAGGACTCTCTCACTCAGATTCCAGAATAGCCTTTTAGGCCGGGCGCGGTGGCTCAAGCCTGTAATCCCAGCACTTTGGGAGGCCGAGACGGGCGGATCACGAGGTCAGGAGATCGAGACCATCCTGGCTAACACGGTGAAACCCCGTCTCTACTAAAAAATACAAAAAAAAAACTAGCCGGGCGAGATGGCAAGCGCCTGTAGTCCCAGCTACTCGGGAGGCTGAGGCAGGAGGATGGCGTAAACCCGGGAGGCAGAGCTTGCAGTGAGCTGAGATCCGGCCACTGCACTCCAGCCTGGGCGACAGAGCGAGACTCCGTCTCAAAAGAAAAAAAAAAAAAAACAGAATAGCCTTTTAAAATCAGAAGACCCAAGCCTCTGGGCAGAGCTAGAACCCACATCGCACATCCTTATTCTTCAACTTTACTTTCTGTATGCCTCAGTCATCACCAGAATCTCCTGGTTTAGGGTTCTCTTCCTATCACTTCAACCACTTTCTCAAAGTTCCACCTCTCTGCTCACCTCACAAAGGTTTTATGATCTTCAAGATTCTGAGCTTGATACTGTTCCCACTTTAACAAGGATTCCTTCACATATTTTCTGCATTCTCATGGCTTTAGCTGTCATTGAGGGCTACCAAATATGTCAAATCTCTAATCTGGCACATATATCTCTACCAGGATGTCCTGCAGGATTCCTAACATTATCAAGCCTGGGACTTCACTCACTCTCCTCTTTAGAAGTCCTCTGAAACTTCCCAAATATGCACCACTTCATTCCTAGCACAGTGCTTCAGTCAGACCCTTACCATTCTGAGGTTGGAGGCGAAAGCCTCCAGTTTGAGGTTGTCCTCCATCTCCTTCCCCTTAGATTTTGTTTTGTTTTGTTTTGTTTTTTAAAAGCCTAGTCCAAGTTTTCAACTCTTTAATTTCTCAAAAATATAACTTGGGTCTCTGATAGAGAGGACTTGGCTAGACTAAGCTACTTTGATAACCTTACAGGATAGTGAGGTTCAGATAGAGATGATTTCACGAACATGGCTGAACGATGATTGTTTTACACACATACACTTAGGCAGGATACTGCCAGATCCCTCACAACTCCAATCCATTCTACTAACCCCTAATAGATTCAGGTACATGAGCCACAGATATGGTTATACTTAAAAACTTCTAGGGCTCTCCACTAAAATTTAAAGCTCAAAATACTGTAACAGTCAAGACTCTTTCTAAACCAGCCCCAAACCACCTTTCTAGTTAGGGTACCAAGCAGACCTTCCAGATACTTTATGCTTAGCCTCACCAGATTACCCATTTTTCTAAACACACCAAATACTTCCAAACTTTTGTGCATTGCCTCATAATAATCCCTGCCCCTGGAATAAACTTTCTCTACAGGTAAAGTCCTACTCATGTTGTTAGGGCCCTCTGGAAAGTCAACCCCTCTACAAAGCCTATCCAAGTCCCACCTGGCAGAAGGGACGAATGCACCCTTGCACGGTGCTTGTGCCTTTACACTAAGCTCATTTCAGTGCATCATTGTTAGTTTAATCCAACTGTTATCCCCACTAGGCTGCAGTTTATTGAAGCCAGAGATGGCATCTTATTATTCATCATCATATTCCTGATGCCTTATTCATCATAGATCCATGTTACTTTAATTGAATAAAAAAGTATAACCTCCAGGATTACATTTTGCTTTAAGTTATTTTATGCACAATAACCCTATCAGTAAACTGTCACTGAATAAGAGTATGGAATGAGATATATCTCTGGAAGATTCTTCAAGAAAATTAATCCCGTAAGTAGTGTTTCCTTCTTATTGGCTCTAACAAGCATGTGGCTCTGCTGCTCTTGCCCTATGGTTTAGGTGCCTCCGTGGTTCTGGGGCTGTGCCAACTATCAAATTTGCAGGCTAAGAAAACTATTATCTTAAAACTGTTAATTTAGAAGGAACCCTGGAGGACTTTGATTCAACCCTTCATTTTACACACACACACACACACACACACACACACAGAGAGAGAGAGAGAGGAGAGAACAAACTAAAGTCAGAGGCCAAAAGATCCACCCAAAATACCCAGCAATATTGTAGCAGAGCTGAGACCAGAGCTCAGGATTTCCTGTGCATTCTGACAGTACTGGCTTTACCATTCCCTGTTGCTTCTCCCTGAGACCCTCTTACATAGAATCACGGCATCCACTCTTCACAGCAGTAGTGCTCTTCTCCCAACCAAGAACCTCCAACAACTCACCAAATGAAGGACCTCACGGTATACCACCCTGACTGACAACCATCAGCATCTGCTTGAATACTTCTGCTGCCTAGGAAGCTCGTGGCTCTGCCAAGCAGTCCAACCATTCTTTGTCCACATCTTCTGCTTAGACATTCTTCCTCACAAAGAAAGCCAGCACCAATCCTGCAAATAGCTAAAGACAGCTCTATGCCTCCCCAATTTTGTTCTGTAACCTAAACAATTGCAGTTTCTTCAAACATTTCTCAAAACATATGGTTGCGACTCCCAATTTTACGAGTTGCCCTCCTCTGCCCCACAGAATAGGGCCTAATCCTAAACAGTTTTGGGCTTCGAAAAAGAGAACAAAGGGCCTCTGAAAGAGTGTTATTCAGTGCCCATTTCTCTAACTTTCCAATGCAAAACTGCCATTTCCATCAGCTCTGTAGGATGTCTGAGTAGTAATATGTGGGGCCCATTAACAGAAAACAGTACCTGAGAACACTGTTTTTCTTTTTTTTTAAATATATTTTAGGGGTACAAGTGCAGGTTTCTTAGATGCATATATTGTGTCGTGAAGTCTGGCTTTTTAGTGTACTCATCACCTGAATAGTGAAAATTGTATCCAATAGGTCATTTTTCAACCCTCACCACCCCCCACCGTCCCACCTTTTGGAGTCTCCAATGTCTATTATTCCATTCTGCATATCCATGACTACTTATTGTTTAGCTCCCACTTATAAGTGAGAACATGCAGTATTTGACTTTCTATATCTGTGTTATTTCCTTGACGATAATGGCTTCAGTTCCATCCATGTTGCTGCAAAAGACATCATTTCATCCTTTTTTTATTATACTTTAAGTTCTGGGATACATGTGCATAACGTGCAGGTTTGTTACATAGGTATACACATGCCATGGTGGTTTGTTGCACCCATCAACCCGTCATCTACATTAGATATTTCTCCTAATGCTATCTCTCCCCACCCCCTCATCCCCTGACAGGCCCTGGTGTGTGATGTTCCCCTCCCTGTGCCCATGTGTTCTCATTGATCAACTCCCACTTATGAGTGTGAACATGTGGTGTTTGATTTTCTCTTCATGTGTTAGTTTGCTGAGAATGATGGTTTCCAGCTTCATCCATGTCCCTGCAGAGGACATGAACTCATCCTTTTTTATGGCTGCATAGTATTCCTTGGTGTATATATGCCACATTTTCTTTATCCAGTCTATCATTGATGGGCATTTGGGTTGGTTCCAAGTCTTTGCTATTGTGAACAGTGCTGCACTAAACATACGTATGCATGTGTCTTTATAGTACAATGATTTATAATCCTTTGAGTATATACCCAGTAATGGGATTGCTGGGTTAAATGGTATTTCTGGTTCTAGATCCCTGAGGAATCACCACACTGTCTTCCAGAATGGTTGAACTAATTTACACTCCCACTAACAGTGTAAAAGCATTCCTATTTCTCCACATCCTTTCCAGCATCTGTTGTTTCCTGACTTTTTAATGATCACCATTCTAACTGGCATGAGATGGTATCTCACTGTGGTTTTGATTTGCATTTCTCTAATGACCAGTGATGATGAACTTTCTTTCATATGTTTGTTGACCACATAAACGTCTTCTTTTGAGAAGTGTCTGTTCATATCCTTTGCTTACTTTTTGATTTTTTTTTCTTGTAAATTTGTTTAAGTTCCTTGTACATTCTAGATATTGGCCCTTTGTCAGATGGATAGATTGCAAAAATTTTCTCCCATTCTGTTGGTTGCCTGTTCACTCTGATGGTAGTTTCTTTTGCTGTGTAGAAGCTCCTTAGTTTAATCCCACTTGTTTATTTTGGCTTTTGTTGCCATTGCTTTTGGTGTTTTAGTCTTGAAGTCTTTGGCCATGCCTGCATCCTGAATGGTATTGCCTAGGTTTTCTTCTAGGGTTTTTATGGTTTTAGGTCTTAATCTTTAATTATTTAATCCATCTTAAGTTAATTTTTGTATAAGATGTAAGGAAGGGATCCAGTTTCAGCTTTCTACATATAGCTAGCCAGTTTTCCCAACACCGTTTATTAAATAGGGAATCCTTTCCCCATTGCTTGTTTTTGTCAGATTTGTCAAAGATCAGATAGTTGTAGATGTGTGATGTTATTTCTGAGGTCTCTGTTCTGTTCCATTGGTCTATATATCTCTTTTGGTACCAGTACCATGCTGTTTTGGTTACTGTAACCTTGTGGTATAGTTTGAAGTCAGGTAGTGTGATGCCTCCAGTTTTGTTCGTTTTGCTTAGGATCATATTGGCTATATGTGTTCTTTTTTGGTTCCATGTGAAGTTTAAAGTAGTTTTTTCTAATTCTGTGAAGAAAGCCAATGGCAGCTTGATGGGGATAACATTGAATCTATAAATTACTTTGGGCAGTATAGCCATTTTCACCATATTGATTCTTCCTATCCATTAGCATGAAATGTTTTTCCATTGTTTTCCATTTGTTTGTGTCCTCTAGGACACAAACTAGGCATTCCATCAATGCCTAGTTTATTGAGAGTTTTTAGCATGAAGGGCTGCTGAATTTTATTGAAGGCCTTTTCTGCATCTCTTGAGATAATCATGGGTTTTTGTCATTGGTTCTGCTTATGTGATGGATTATGTTTATTGATTTGCATATGTTGAACCAGCCTTGCATCCCAGGGATGAAGCCGACTTGATAATGGGTGGATAAGTTTTTTGATGTGCTGCTGGGTTCAGTTTGCCAGTATTTTATTGAGTATTTTCACATCAATGTTCATCAGGGATATTGCCCTGAAATTTTCTTCTTTTGTTGTGTCTCTGCCAGGTTTTGATATAAGGATGATGCTGGCCTCATAAAATGAGTTAGAAGCTTCCTCTCAGGGGTGTACTCCACCCTGTGAGGTGTGGGGTGTCAGACTGCCCCTAGTGGGGGATGTCTCCCAGTTAGGCTACTCAGGGGTCAGGGACCCGCTTGAGCAGG